>NW_028263388.1:6416654-6577904 GCF_051168715.1 Poecilia mexicana
TAGATTTCTCTCAAGTGTTTGTTTAAGTGCTGTATTTTGGGACCGTAACACTGTGAACTGCTTCATGTTCCACCGTCTGCTGTTTTACAAACATCAGGAGACCAAAATTAAAATTTTCCATCTATTTAAAGCTGGTGTAAAACAACAATAAAGTAAAAAAAAATCCTGACAAGTTTCAGTTCCCTCTCTAAGACAGATTTAGATTTAGATTCTACAAACCACCGATTCATGCAATGTTCCAGCAAATGTTTACAACACATTCTCTGCCGATTCTAGAAATAGATTTATTGTCTGTAATTTGCATAGTCGGTCTCACCGCTTTAGATTCACGTACATGTTTCTGATGGTGTTGTTGTGGGAATCAGGAAAACAAACCGTTCAGCGTCAGGAGACGTGGTTGGAATATAAACCAGCCCCTTCTTTCCAGATTATATTGCCTGATCATCCTTTACAAAGCTTTATTCTGTTAAAATGGGTCAGGATTAAACACAACACTTCACAGCCTGATAGAAATGGAAGAAAAGGATGCTGTGTGGGCAGAGCCATCTACTGAAATAGACTGAGGAGGGGCGACTTTACGGGCTGTAGATAAAACAGCTCATCATGACAGCATCACATGCAACAGGACGGTTGATAGTCAAGACAAGAGAGAACGTCTGCTGACTCATTCTCCGTGTTTACTCTCCATTTCATACACTCTTTACTATTTATATCGTCATCTTTAAAGAAATCCCATCCAACAGAAGCTGGTTGAAATTCCGTACCCTTTCCTTTCTACTGCAGATGACTCTTCTGTCAAATGTCTTCTAAAGACGGTTTAGTGCCGTCCTCCCTTTAAACAGTTTTTCCCCCTTCCACCTCCCTCTCTCTATTCAGGGTACAGAGAAGGGTTTCTATGGAAACGAGGAAGAGACAACGGCCAGTTCCTCAGTCGAAAGTTTGTCCTGTCGGAAAGGGAGGGAGCACTTAAGTACTTCAACAAGCAGGACGTAAGTGACGTCAAAGTTTTGACTTGGCAATACATTTTTTAAAAAGTGGCGCTTGTGTGAAACCTTTGCGAACTGTTCCTGCCTCCATCCAGGCCAGAGATCCCAAGGCAGTGATGAAAATCGAAACGCTCAACGCGACCTTCCAGCCGGCCAAGATAGGGAATCCCTGTGGCCTGCAGATCACCTACCTGAAAGACAACAGCACAAGAAACATCTTTGTCTACCACAGTGACGCTAAGGTACAGTCTTATAATCTCACACTGATAAACCTGTGTCTGGTGAGTGAGTAATGTGCTGTAATGTTTGGCTTTTCAAATTCTCTGGAAAATCTTGAAGAGCAAAATTTGGAGAATATAAATGTTATCTGCTTTATGAAAACCCCTGAGTCATCAACGTAATGACAAATTTTGGGTCGTTTTTTTCCATCATGGTCTAGTAGGAAAATGAACTATTTGTGAAATGCTTTTGTCTTGAGCCAAAGATTTCTGAGGCGACTCATTTTACAATATTCTGCTGAAGTTCCAATGGTTTTTGCAGATGAATCGCATTTATAGAGTCAGCATTTAAATATTTATATTTTGAGTGTTCCTATTTATAACTTTTGTAATTTGCCTTGTTAACTATAACATTCTGGTCTAAATCTTGACTGACGGTGATCCACTGTTACTGGTTTTAATCACAGTTTCTTTGTTTCTTGACCACAAGTTCTCGGTGGGGTTAAGGTCTCGAGAATTATCCGACCATTGGTCCAAAATGCAAAAGAAATTACCAGAAGTGCATTTTCTTGTCAGCACAATTAGAATAAAAACAAAGCTGGACAAAAAGTTATGTGAATTTCAGTCCAGTATTTCACAAAAATCTGAAGTTTTACCAAATTGGCCATTGTGTTCCTACACAATTCCACTTGATTCTCATGTCCTTTTCTTGGATTTCTCCCATTGAGCTGGATTTCTCAATTTGAATTTCAACTGGGCCAATCAGCGACTAGAAGGACGTGTTGTGTTTATTTTCTGTGCTGTTTTAGAATTGCAGTCTGCTTGTATTTGTGCAATGGTTCAACGCTTCCGTATATTGAGCGACTAAAGTCGGAGCAAGAGGAATGTTTAAGATATTTTATTGCCAGCAAAGATGTTGTGGCCTTGCTCCTGCGGGGTTGTTTACAGTGGATGCAGTTTCCAGTAAGCGCATTACAAAAGTCACAGACAATTGTTAGCGACTGGGTAAAATACAACAGAGTCCATGCCTCCGTCTGGTAATCATTTCTCAGTAGATGAAAGTCCAGATTCTCCATATGAGGCAAAGTGTAAAACAAGGAGATGGTTTTTATTAGGCTAACAAAGTGCACTAAAAAGTAAATGTTGCATTCTAAACATAAGTGACACTGGAATTTAAAAGAGCCAGGAATAAATAGTGAGAATATTAGACAACAAAAATAATAATAATCTGCGGTCAACACAATTAAGAAAGTTTCAAACTTATTTGTTAGCTTTAGCAAACATTATGCTGGATGAGAGACTTGAATCCTGAAGCCTTTTCACCCAGACCGACTTAATTTTCCTTGACGAATACGAATCAGAGTTTGGAGAAAACAAGGAAGGACAGACAGAGGAAACATGTCGGGTCCAAAATGTTCAAACTGATATATTTGAGCCAGAATATAACTCTAACTTGTGTGCTCTAAACATTTTTAGCGTTGATTAGCATCTGTGTTACTCTGTTTGAAAGTGATCCCTAAATAAAGCATGATTAAAATTGATTATTGAAGGTTTTCAGGTGATTGATCTCCTTTCATGTTTGCTGCTTGTAAACGGCGGATTGTGCTGGTATTGCCTCAGCTTGTTATATGGCTTGCCAGAGCAGCTGTCGTATAAGTGACACATAAATCCAGTGTAATAAAAAAAATAAAACATTCTCCAAAGTCCATAAACAGATTAGAGGATTTTGTTTTGTGACTTTTTCAGAGCAGAAACTAAATGTGAAATATGTTTGCTGCTGTTTTTATTGTCTCACTGCTGGTTTTGACTAAAATGATGCCGATGGTAAAGCTTGCACTACTGGTGAAGACTATCCTTTGGAGAAAGTAACTTTTCTAACTGAAAAATACTTGTTACAATTTTATTTAGCTTTCCTTCATTTTATAATGATACTCAGGGCTGCGTATCTGCTGAGCTCATTATGCAAGCTACGTCTAGGTGAATAGCTGGTAAAAATATTATTACAGGGTTACCAGAAGAGCAACGATGTGACGACTTCCTGAAGGCGGAGTTTCAGAAAGAGCGGGAGTTTCTTAAAGAGACAGAGGCCCAATTTCAAAGAGTTAAATCATGAAGTAAAAGTTCTTTTAACAGAGTTAAAAGTTAACAGAGTTACTTGATTATGCTATAAAATGGCACTATCTGCCTGGAAAACATATAATACTGCCCCTTTATAAACATGAGGTTTAGCTGAAGTTATAAAGAGGCATTTTGTAAGATCCAAAGAGACACTTGTGACTCCGGGTGATCACTTTATATGAGGTAATGGTGAAATACGGTTGGTTTTTCTGCTCAACATCAACCCTTCTGAAGCACAGCTTTCAAATGCCAGGATCAGTCTTTGATTTAGAAATCCCATGCCGTCCATGAAACCACTTTGAACGCATCTTGCCAAATGTGCTCCGAATTGTGTGGAAGATAAATTATAAAGAGTCATGTAAGTCAGTGCAGTTATGAGCTTGCAGACTTTTGCAACATTTGTGAAAAGTACAGACAGCTTTCCTAATGTGTGAACATGTATTAGTTTCAAATTTCCTTCATGGAATTGGTTGAATCCCGTTTAACTCATCTGCATAACAGGACGCAATCTAATGCTGATGTGTGCTTGATATAGAAAGATCAGAGTGGTTCATAATAAGTATGCACGGTTATAAAGATAAATCTGAAAAGTTTCTGAGTCAATGATTAACATGTTTTGAACATCAGTTTTGCTTTGTTGAGACTTCATAACCCATTTTATTTTGTTTATTTCCTTGGCTATTTAAAATGTCTTCCAGCTCATTTCTATTTCATAGTAAATTTACTACTTAGTTGAGTACTTTTAACTGCACAGCTTTGGCCTGGATGGCGAAACATTTAATGTATGATCTTAATTAGATCATACATTTTAGCTTGACGACATGAAAACATCACTCTGACTCTGATTATTCATCATCAATGAAATGTGAAGGGAAATCTTGAAAATTACATAAAATTTTTCACTTCAGTTGCAGCTTCTGGTTTAATCTTTAAAATAAGTATAAATTTATCAGCTATTAAAAGATTAATGACTAGAAAAATGAATTTCAGAGTGAAGGGGAGAAAAGAAAGCACTACTCCCTCTACTGGTAGACTAGGAGTACTGAGGGGTTGTGAAAGGAAGAGTTCACTGAGTTCAGTCGGTCTCAATCTGCGGTGGAGTTACTGACGGAGACAAGAAGTCAAAACTCATATTTTTACATCAGAACCAAAAAAACAAAAACAAAAGAGAAAGTCCTCGTTTACACTGGTAGAGTTTGCTGTCGTGTCGTGCAGGAGGTGTTCCTAATGAGAAGTGTGCGTTTGTTTGGCAGGAGATGGTGGACTGGTTCAATGCCATCAGAGCAGCCCGGTTCCACTACCTGCAGGTGGCCTTCCCTGGAGCGAGTGACGAGGAGGTGAGAAAGATGCACTTTGATCCAACACGTTTCTGGGAGCCAGGCTTATGGCTCCGGTCGCTGCCTCAGTGACGGTGGTTCATGTTTTAAATTCAGACTGATTTCCTTGTAAAACCTAAAATGAGATGATATTTCCTTAACACACATTTTCTCTACCAGTTACATCTTCTGTTTCTAATCCTTCAGAAACGTTCTATATGGGCGTCTTTGTTTGGTTGTTGATATCTAAATTAATTTGCTTATCTTAAATAAAAAAAATTGTATTAATAGAATAATTATTATTTTTAAGGCCACTTACCATTATTTGATTTTAAAATTACTCATATTGTTGCTGGTATTAGTTGGTAGGTGTAAAAAAAAAAAAAAACACACAAAAAAAAAACGCACCCACAAGCATGATTGACAGCGCTAGAACCCTCCTCCTGGCTCTGATTGGTTGTTTCTGGGAGCGGTGTATGTCTGCAGATGGCAGTATAACCACAGGGAGAAGGCAGAGGAGCTCAATTTCTCATACTTTACTCTCAGGACATAGTGACAGCTTTAATATGTAATATGTAAAGTAATACTTTTATAAAAGTTACACTGCAGCTTTAAGTACAGTAGAACAAGATGGGGTAAACCTAATTCAGTTTAGGTTTTTTTATGATGATACTTAATTTGCACATTTTTAATATTTCATGCGAATCTTAAATGTTTTTTGTTTTTTTTGTAGCTGGTGCCCAAACTAACACGGAACTTTATGAAAGAAGGCTTCATGGAGAAAACCGGCCCAAAGGTTTGTATTAAACCCAAAGTAAAACTGAAAGGAAATCAATAATTTCTATTCAAGACAATGTTTCAAGGCTGCTTTGGGTCCACTTCTCCTTCATATATATATATATATATATATATACTCATTACCTTTCCCTTCTTTTCTTCTGCCAAGCATTGTTGAAACCACTATTTTCTATGTTGAGTGCAAACTGCAGTTCAAAAATGATTTTTCCCTCTTTGTAATTTCTCTGTCTCGCTCTGCTGCAGCACACGGAAGGCTTTAAGAAGAGGTGGTTCACCATGGACGACCGGCGGCTCATGTACTTCAAAGACCCTCTGGTGAGAAAAGACCAGATTCCGTCCCGGTCCTCTAGAGGCCTGACATGTTTGACTAACGGGACCCTCTCTGTCCCCCCACCCCCTCCCAGGACGCCTACGCCCGGGGCGAAGTGTTCATTGGCAGCAAGGAGAACAGCTACACCGTCCTGGCCGGCTTGCCCCCGTCCACGCAGGGCTACCACTGGAACCACGGCATCACCATCGTCACACCCGACAGGAAGTTCCTCTTTGCCTGCGAGACAGAGGCCGAGCAGCGCGACTGGATCGCGGCTTTCCAGAGAGTCATCAATCGACCGATGAGGCCACAGGAATACGCAGGTTGTTATTTGGAATGTTGGACAGGTGCAGATAGGAATGCGGACCAAAACTGATTTTGATTGATTACCTCATCAAGTCCATCTACAGTGGCACATTGTTCCATTTTCTGTGGTTGCATATTTTTTTCCTTCATATTTCTTTAGTTAATTGTAGGTTTTTGCTTGTTTTTTTCTGTGATTGCAGCATTTTTTGTTTGCATCGTTTTTTTGTATTTAGAAGTTTACGTCTGTCATGTATTAGTTTGTACCTCTCGGCTGCCATAACATTCACACTGAGGAAGGCTGCATTTGCATCGGTTTGTGTCCGTACCTAATTTCCATTTCCTTCATTGTTTTTTTCAGTGGAGGCCCATTTTAAACACAAGCCTTGAAGCCTACAGCAAGTCCAAAGTCATCTGGACCAGCCCAGTCAGAGAGATGAGAGACAGCCCCCCACCCCGCACCGCACAACAAGTGGGGAGACATTGGGGTCCCGTCTGGGTAAGGAGGAGGTTAAAAAAGAAAAGGAGAACAGAAGGACTCCAGTCTATGTTAAAGACAATGGTTGGTATGATCTAAGGTGGAAGGGTAGAGATGATGTCTTTTAATACTGCTCTTACCAACTTTGTGCTGTACATTGTCATACCAGACCCCACTCCCTCTTCTCCTGCCCCTCAGCCATGTGGACCTCTCATCTGCATCAAGCTACCCTTACACCCCTGGATTTCATCTTGTGAATGGTTCTTTCTGCCTGTGATCTAATGTAGCTATGTAACCTAGAGTCATGTCACTGGTCGCGTAATGAAGACGAACACGTTGTTAATTTATTGAATGTACAGTTTTCGACCACAGTGTCTTAATTGTGCGTGTGGAATCGTCATGTTTTCATTGAGGACTCTTGCGAGGTCCAACCTCTGGCGCTGAAACCCTGGGAAACCTGAATTCTACAAAGTGCTGTTAACAACAACCATGCCTACAAACGAAACTTGCACACAAACGCTCAGTGAACACCACCTGCTGTTAATGACGGTGGAGCAGGCTGATCCTCCACGTCCAACCAGGGTCCCTTTTAGAAAACCTCCATCCCAAACAGAAGCTGCGCCCTTATTTATTTGTACTGTCGAACATACCATGTCATCGTGGGATGCTAATTTTTTGCTGCTTTCTTGGATTGTAATGTGACGGGATTGTAATTTGTAGAACACTTCTACAAATGTTCAATTTGTTCTTTGTATCTTGATTCAAAGGCACACTGTTTTGTTGATTCTTGCATTGTTGTGGGAAATAAATTTGAAAAAATGAAAACAGAGGAACCAGAGACAAGGTTACAATATTTATATGTTCTGTGTCTCATTTGTTGTTTGTATGGTGGCCCAGAAGGGACAACAACATGCAAAAGTCCCAACGGAAGTTATGCCTCTGTTTTAATGTGAAACAGCGGCTATGCTAGCAAGTTTAGCATAGCTTCCTTTGTGGTTTCCTTTTACTGACCCTTGTGGGTCAACGCATATTTGACAGTAGAAGTGTGTGACACTGCATATTTTGATATCGATAGCATACAAAGTAAATACACTGCCGGTATTGCCAAAACTGATACAAATAATTTAATTTTGACACATCGCCAGCTTTTAGGTGTTAAAGAATTTTGTTAAAACTATTGGAATCAACTGGAACGCTCTCCATAGTCGAATTCCACAGATTTAAGATTCGGAAGGCGTATTTCTTGTTTCAAACCCAGCTCCCATGACCAGTTCCGTATGGTTTCTCTATGCCGCTGGTTCTAACTTCCGGAATAAATAGAAGGCAGCATCACACTCACGAAGGCTGTGTCCTTCAAAGAACTACGCCTATCACAATCACAGTACCCATTTCAGCAGTTAAAATTCACCTTTTATTCAGGTATTAGTATTTTGAGAAACGATACCGAGGACATTCTAAATGTTAGGTTAATGCCTAATTTGTCCAGCAGATGGCGCCATTAGACTGTGTACGCAGTTACTCCGCCCATGTTAGAATTAGATTTTTATCCTTTATCCTGCTTACACTGTGTTTAACATATGCCTCATTTCCACTGAGAGGTACAGAATGGGTTGGTGTGGTTTGGTATGCTATTTTGTATGTTTCGATTGTAAAAGTGACCCATAAAACCGAACCATACCATACCATTCCTGGACCCACTTGAGTAGTAGGTCTATAGGACAATGGAATGGTAAAAATGTCACTGTGTGTGACAAGAACAAGATACACTAGTGCTCATGTTTGTTGTCGCAGTAGTATGAAGAAATGTTAGCAGGTCAGGCTTAACCCTGTCTCACCAACGAGAGTCCAACTGGCAGTGGAAATGCTTTCCTGAGTACATTGGACCATAAAACAGTGTGTCAAACAGCATCAACCTGTGTTGTACTGCTCAGTGGAAACGAGGCAATAGAGGGACACCCACTCTCCACGAGTGTGATAACAAAAAGCAATAACTCAAAGCAAGTGAAAGATATCTATTTTGCAGCTGAGAGCCCTTGATAGATAATTACCTTGGGCAGTGAGGCATAATACCCATCACTAACTCTAACTCTTTTCTCATCAACAGCTATTTGGTCAAAAACTGTCACTGGCAAATTTATGGGTCTCAAGTTGCAAAGACCCGTCATCTCATAGTGTGAAATCTACTAGACTGCGGTCAATGTTCTCCTTTAAAAGTCATGATGATTTGGACGTTTTCCAATAGAAAGAAAAGTGGGCTAAATGACTGCCAGTGTACCTGTCACCTGATGATCTCCCTCTCTGACACAACCTTCCACAGGATTCCAGCCATTGCAAACATAAATTTGTCAATGCGTCTTCTGTCTGGCTGTGCTGTTGTTGTTGGCTGCCAGGTTCTCATGGTAAACTGCTGAGACAGAGAGCCAGTGAGCTGTACGTGCCAGGCAACAGGAAGAGTTTAAAATCGGGTAGGACCTTTGGCTCAGCAGACCCCAAATGTTCATACTGAAAGTAATACCTCCAGTCGGTCATTGGAACACGGAACAAACATCTGTTACCAGGCAGATGAACCTTGGTGTAAGAGTATGGAACCAAAAAGGGGACATAGACTTTCTTATTTTAAACAAATGCAAAAAAAGGTACTTGACCAAAGAGACCAAAATATGAAAACATAATCAAACATTTTTTTCTATCCACATAAACATTATTAGTCTCCATTGGGGAAATTGCTCAATCTAAACAGCTCAATTTAAACCTTATAAGAAATTCTAAGCAAATTGTTTTTTTTAGTGCTTTTATTTGTTGGCCCTAGTTGTAAACAGATCATCTGAGCTAAAGTCTACTGTGTCTGCACACCATACAAAATGCACTACAAAACGTCTTGTATCAATAATATCTGATTAAAGCCTTTGGATGCATAATTGTTACCTACGAAATGTTATTCTTATGTAAAGTGACACTAGAATACTTTGCAATAAGCCACACCCTCTACAATCAATCAGAACCATTTTATTCAGCTGAGGTCCCACATTAGATAAATCATCTCACAAATTGTACAAGTTTCAAAAAAATAAATTCTCAGATTTTTTTCGTGCAAACTGGAAAACTTGTAAGCAATAACCAAGGCACAGAAGACAAGAGATATCAAGACATTCATTTGATTAAAAAATATATATACGATGAGATTACAGCAGGCTCACAGAGACTCTTGTTGGACTGTCGCCAGGCAGCTTGTTGATTCAAACTTGCTTTGAGTTTGAATGTTTTCACAACGGCAGGTTGAGTTCCCTCTGCATCGGTTTCTTTCTAGAGTCCAAAAAATTCATGGTGGATTACCTGGGCACTTAATATACCTATAATAAATAAAAATAAAAAAACCTGCAGAGAGGTCAACTTGTACTGAATGTTTCACTATTAGAGATGCAGGAATTATTGGCAGCCATGTCATCAAAGGTTCCCAACTTGCTCAAGTACGTTTAAGAAACTGTCCTAAACTACTGCTACCTGGACTGGGTTAAACTCTTCATTTGTTATCCCCATTTTGTACCCACACTATGCTGTTTTGTTGCTTCCTGTCTCAGTTTTATAACCCACAAACAAAGTTGGTGTCCATCAGGGGTAGATGGCTCGAGCCCGGTCTCAGCCTGTTTTTTCCTGGTCTTGAGCTCAGTCTTAGATTGTTATGTCTTAGTCTTGGTCTCAGAAGACCTGCTCTTGCTCTTGGTCTTTGAGAGTGCAGTCTTGGTCTAGCAAGAACCAGTCCTGATTCCATGCTTGGTACCCATGTACTTAAGCAATGGCATAGCAACATTTTCTGAGATATTTTCATTGTACATTGTACAGTACTTAGGACCACCTATTTGTATGTATTTTACTTTTAAACTCCATTTCAACCAGTTGACTCTTATCAAATATGCCAGATTATGACTATTGATAAATTTATATAACTATGAGCTACCTCCATTTGGCAGATATTATTTATTAGAATGACATCATCACATTGCCAATGCCGAACCCTGGTGCATAGTGGGTAGTGGCAGATGTCTTGATTATAAGGATTTTTTAAGGTTCAGCTAACTACAAAGGTATGGAATGCCAAATGAATTTGAGTTTGGAGAATTTTATTAATTTACCCTTTCAAGACATCCAATTTCAAACATATTTCTAAGTTCTTGTCAGTCTTGAGATTTTTTCTGCATGACAACAAAGGGCCGTGATGTTTTTCACATCACGGAAAACAGATGTGATTTTGTTTACTGTCTGTGAGCTGCGGTTGAGTCTGAAGGCAGACTTCAGTCCCTGTCAAGGCCTGGAGAGAGACGCGTAGACGGGCTGCTCCCAGACAGAGGGAGGACTGCGTGGAGGCGGCGCCAAGGCCAGGCTGTTGATGAGCGGAGCGGCATAAGACCTGCGAGATGAGTGAAGGTACGGATACTGGTACAGGCCGGCAGGGTAACCTGAAAACGCGCCGAAGAGGCTGGTGTTCTGAAGGTCAGTGTAGTCCGGCGGGTTAGGAGGAGACACAGAGGTGGAGGAACTAAGAGAGGTGTACTGAGGTTGGTGTGAGGGCGGAGGAGGTGAAGTAGAAGAGGAAGGTGACGAGCTGCAATGGCTCGGGCTCATCTGCTCCATTTTGATCTGAGGTTTTTGGCCAGTGTCTTCCTGTGGTACCTCCACCGATGTCCCTTCAGGTGTTTTGAGGATACAGTTGACTGAGCTGTTGGAGTGAGCTTGGGCACTTTGGGGGATGTATGATCCATTCAGGCTGCCGGGTTCCATCTGGGCTGGAAGAATTGTGATGTGGCTGTTTGGGGGAAGGTACTGGTCCAGCTCGTGCACATCAAAGCCATCCATGGTGCCGATGACCTCGGTGCTAAGCTCTGAAATGTCCACGTTGCTGAAGTCGATGTTTCGGTTGGAATGGATAGCGGTGCTACTGTCAACAGGACGATGGGCATCATGCTTGTTCCCAGCATGCAGCTCAGTTTTAGGGGTTGTCGGGGGTGTTGGAGGACCATGAGGTTGACCTAAAGACAAACAGACAAAAAACATTCAGTTTTTTTCACTTTACATAAAAGATTGCAATTGCTGAGATTTTGTAATCTCGTCACCTGGTCTGTCTGGATTGTAATTCTTGGGTGCCTCTCCTTTACCACCTAGCCGGGTCAACCCAGCTTCCGTCTTATAAAAGCCCTGCTGGGGCTGGTGTGGTCTTTGGTCCCCTTGGCCTGGTTTAGCACTTTTGCGTCTTCGAGGTTGGTATTTGTAGTCTGGATAGTCTCTCTTGTGTTGCAGTCTCAGCTTTTCAGCCTCCTCAACAAATGGCCGCCTTTCTGTTTCAGAGAGAAGTCTGAAACAAAAGACAGGAAGAAGTGACTGAACAGAGGCATTCTCTCTTCAAAGCAGGCTAAGCATTATCTCTTATTTAGGAAAGGCAAAGACGGGTATTAGCATTACTGTTTGTGATTTAAAAGTTGGAACATTTTCCCATCATACCGTTTGAATGGTTTAAATCCTTTAACCGAGGTGCTAAGAAAAAACTCCAAAGTGTTCATGTTTTGTTTTTTTGTTTTTCATCTGTACAGAGCATTGAGTAGTCCTGCGCAACCCCCAACTCACTTGTTGCTATGCATTGCTAGTTAGCGGTTTGATATAAAGTTAGTGCATTGTTTCCTAACTTAAAACAAACATCTTGGAGCAACACCAATATATCTTATCAGGCTAACATTATAGCCTGATATCAAGCTAACATTATAACCTGATAATGTTAGCCTGACAAGATGGCAATGAGCGGCATGTCTATAGACTCCAGTCTACCACAGTAGCCTTACTAATTAACTCCAGGTTAATCCTTTTGCCTTGATTTATATTTTAAAAAAAACACTGAAAGACTGTGACTCGAAAAGAGCAGAATATTAAAATTTGTGAGTAGTGTAAAATGTTCCACATATAATGGTTAGTGAGTGTTGTCACTCCTTAGTGGTTGGTGTGAAAATAGAGTCTTTCACTTGTAATAGTGCTTTTATTTCCGCAAAACATATTTTTAAGCTTAAAAAAGCTTAAAAATAGAGACTGAAACATTAGATGTGGGTTATTTTTCGATTGAAACCTTATAGTTAAATTCTGACATTAAGATATAAATGACACACAACCTTTTGATGGAATGACCTCACAGAAATCATGTGCTCATATATGTAATCGGTTTTTAATATGTGGAAAACAGACTATTGAAAGAAGCGGGTTTTGTTTTTAACATTGCTTTAGTTTTATCTCAGACATATTGTGATGTTTTAAATAGGGACACCATTATTTATTTAAATATGGATCAGCTGCTGTGTAAAATACAGTTCAATACAAATGTCACAACAATTCAAAGGCCCATAAAATGGCATTTGCAAAAACAGCAAAGATGTTTTTTATTTTAGATGGTAGATATCCACTTCTGTCTTGGATCTCCATGATTGTGTCTTCCTGTTGGCTTCAGCCTCTTGGTCTAACTAATCTAAATTAATGAAAAATTAAGGAACCAGGAAGGTAATAAATTAAATTTAATTAGATATTAACGGACTATAATCTTTTTAAAACAACCTCACTTCAAAAATTCTAATCTCACTTTTCTCATTTTTCAAGTAGTGAGCCTCACTCATTAGGCTCAACCCTACAATGTAAAATTTCAAATTTTCAATTTTCAAATTCCAAAAATCTCCATCATATCTACGTCTATTTTCAAGAATAACTTTCTGTGGACATTTTGGGCACTTCTTGTCTGTTGTGTTTTGCTGTACTGTCGATCTTACCCTCCTTATGTTTTTGCTCTCTCTATAAAATCAGCCACTCACCTCCAGAGTTTGCCCAGCGTCTTGCTCAGCTCCGCGTTGTGGAGGTGCGGGTACTGGTCCGCCAGTTTCCTCCGCGCCGCCTGCGCCCACACCATGAAGGCGTTCATCGGCCTCTTCACGTGCGGTTTGCTCTTCAGACTCCTCTCCCCCTGACTCGGCACGGGCACCAGCGACCAGTCGTACCCTTTCAGCACCTGCGACACCGCGTCTCGGATGCAGGCGGGGAACCGCTCGTCCTCCGGGGACCTCTCCGCTCCAGTGAGCGGACGCGCCACCGCCAGCGCGTCAGATACGACGGGAGAGTTCCCGACCTCCCGGTCCGGTTCGTGCCGGGGCGTAGAGCCGCCGCTGCTCTGTGGACTGCACGGATCCTCAGTAAGTATGCTGTGCGTTTCAGCCATAGTTTGCAACTGGGCTTATTTTAGCGTCTCCAAAGTTCGCGGAAAGCTCTCCAAATGCGAAAAAGCGCGCGGTTCTGACTGGATCGCCACGAAAACAAATGAAGTTCCCTCACTGGAGAGATCTGGCACGGGGCTGCCATCCCCCTTCACATTTACCCCAATGTATGACAACTTTGACAAGCTCATCGAAAAGTAAACGCTGCAATCTCTCCACCTCCATCCGCTATTGGCTTGCACAAAAAAAAGAAAAAAAAAGGGGACCTCCTTCCCCAATTAATTGGAAAAACAACGTCTGACACAGAATTCCAAGTTTAGAAAGTCTGCAATTTTGAAAACTGTTAAGTAATAATAATAATAATAATAATAATAATAATAATAATAATAATAATAATTGCAGTCAACTTGGACTCTTATTCTCTCTAACCTTAAATATTTACTTTGCCTGAAGATGTAAGTCTTTCTATAGAGGCCCAAACGTGCCTCAAAATAAGTTTGGACCTTTAGATTTCGAGACACAACATGCATAAGGACTTATATATCACTAATAATATTTTTCTAAATAAGTACAAATAGACATTTTGTAAAATATGTGATAGTAATTATTATTATAAAAACATTTCTGCCACACTTTTTTCTTCCTCTGAACTTTACCTTGTTTGCTTTGGATACAGAACTCTCTAAATAATGAGCTTCTTTAGCAGTGAACCTTAGTTGCTAACTCTCCTTGAGGAAGGTGTCAATGGCTGTCTGCTGGAAAACTGTCAAGTCGGGAGTTTTATCCACCAAAACTCTTTGTGGTGCACTGCAGCAGCAAAGGAGCCATAAGTGAATAGCACTGACATAATTATGAAATATAGATTTAGCAATATAATTACTGAATATCACACTTACAGTTGTATTTTACACACAACCTGTCTAAATAACTTGTGACACTTTTAGTAGTCGGCGTACTTCAAAAATGTTTTAAAAACAACCTTTTGTAATGATCTGCTACCTGAGATCTGCTACGATCTCTGTATATCCTGCTATAATAATGACATATAAACACACAACTTAAAAGAATAAATGATTGTGTATTTTTCAAAATCAGTTTTCTTTTTTTTATTTCACAAATTTCTTATTGTTTCCTTTTTTTCTTTATTTAAAATATTAAGGTATTTTTTTTATTGGCTTTATCATTACATAGGTCTTTGTTAATTGTCTTATTATTATTTTTGTTTTTATGGTTTACCTGTCCAAATAATTTATATTATATTTACAGTTTTGAGGATAATGTTATTTATTTATTTGTTTATTTATACTACTACTACTACTACTACTACTACTACTACTAATAATAATAATAATAATAATAATAATAATAATAATAAAATTTGTCTTGTTTTACATATATTTTTCAGAAAAAAGAAACCTTTTTTATTCACTTCCGGATATGTTTTTGTCACGTGACGGAGAGCTCCGTAAACATGGCGGCCAGCGCTGCAGCTACAGAAAGCTCCGTGAGGAAGAGGCGCGTGGACAGCAGGAGGACGGAGAAGGAGAGAGTCCCTGGCGACTCCTCAGACGGAACTGCCACCAATGGAGACTCGGAGAAAAAGAAGCAGTTTGTGTCCTTACAACCTGGAACTTACTGGCTCACTCGTATTGTGCTGCTGCGCTCAGTCGCTTTCATTTACTGTGAGTTTCTCTGACTTCTCCAGAAGAACCGAACCGTGTTCGCTGTTTCCCTGCTTCCTTTTCCAACCCAAAATTGCTCAATAAACTTCTTCAAACTATTAGAACCACGAGCGCTGTAGTTTTAAAGCCTACTGTATTCTGGCCTCAATATCACAGCTGTCAGCATCTGTGTTGACTATGAACCGTGATTACTCCGCAGTTAATGTGTGCGGGTTGTAACATTGTCATACTGTTATTGTGGTTGTGTTGCTAATGGTCTATCTTAATTCATACGTTACAGTTTTGGCAGCAACATTAGTGTTTTCTATTGTAGCCTACATATTACAGGGTCATTGTACTTAAGGACAGTCAATATTGCTTTTAGAGAGATCTAATGTGTATTAGCTTAGATAAAAAAGCATTTCTGCTCTGGAACAAAATCGATCAGCTAACTTAATGTTAGTGCAGTCATATCATCCCCACAGGTGAAATTACGAAACTCCAGCTTGAATGAATAGATTGATTGTGAAAAAGCATGAACACGTGCTTGGGTTGGAGATGGGTCAACACTGCAAATATTGACTCTACACACAAAAAAACATTAATGCTAAAGTTTTCTTTTTCATTCTAGTTGTGGCCTTTACAGTTGCCTACAACCAGAACAAGCAGCTGATTGGAGAGAATGGGCTAATGCCTTGCAAGAACTACCTGAACAGCGTCAAGCGCTATGTCGGAGGAAAGATCGGCACGTCAGCCCTGGCATACACACCTTCCATCCTCTGGTTCTTGGACTGGACCAGCATGGACGCCAACCTGGACTGCATTGCCTTGCTTGGGATGGCGTTGTCAGGGTTCGTCCTGGTGACAGGGATGTCCAATATGGTGATCATGGTGACTCTGTGGGTGCTTTACCACTCCTTGGTCAACGTGGGACAGCTGTGGTGAGTGTATACACACACACGGCGGAGCCTTTATTAGCTAAAAAAATAAATATTTTTCTCTGAATGTAGCTAATAGACTTGACTGTAAATAAGACGGGGGGGTGATTAAGTCTGCTGGACTTGAACCACATTGAAGTACTGCTGCCAAAAGTGGGTAAGCGTTGCGCTGGTGGCAGCAGGATTGTGTCTACAGATAAGTGTAGGGTTGCTTCTTGTAATCTATTTAATTAAATGTCTTTGATTTGTTTTAGAAGCCTGCTTTGTTGAGGTTTATGGTTTACTTCATCTACCATTTAAAATGGGATATGATTTAGTGCCATCTAGTGGCAAAACTGCAGATGACATCCAACTAAGTGCGGTCCAGTTCCTCCTCCTGATGCTACAGTTGTGGCTCATCTAATCAGGTGTAGAACATATGTATGTGTAGGAGGAAGTAAGGACACAAACAGAATTACACTAATAGAAACAGCAGTTTTGATGATGTAAGGTGTTTTGTCAATGTAAACCTCATTGGCTAACTGTGTATTCATCATGCCATGGCCTCAATAGGAACAATAAAAATACATTTGGTTATTTCAACACGTGTTAAATTTTTACGCATTTTTCAAAAGTGAGATCAAATTCTTATATTCTTGTCTGTATTTTTTTCTTTCTAGGTACTCCTTTGGTAAGTGAACGTCATACTAGCTCGACCAGGGCTTCCTTTGTTTTTCCTTCTCCAAAAGAAGATGTGGATCGGAAGCATGAGAAGGAAGGTCCTGATATAATTTTGACCTTCTTGTCTCAGATTTGCCGCCATCTAAATAACATAACGGCAAAAATGTGCATACCTAAAAAAAACCTTCCTTTTAAATACTGATACTTTAATAATACTTGTTCTGCCTTTTTTCATGTATCTCTTAAACTGCTTCATATTTTCTCAAACCTACCAAATATTCAGTCCCCTTTTAGAAGTTTAACTCTTTAAATAGCAATCCACTTGTTTCCGTTTTAAATTATTATATTATTTATTGCAAAAAAAAAAAAAAACAACAACAAAAAAACAGAGATTTATTTCATGTACTGTACTGCATAACTTTAAAGTTCTCTTCCCCTTATGGAGCCAGAAAAAAGGACTTGATGTCTGATGTAATAGCAGGTTTTAAAATGTGGATATTTTTAGTGCGAAGGTGTTTAGAAGATACAAAATCCATCACTTAAAATGCTTGTAAAACGTTGGATTTCAAAAAATTGAAAACGATGGAAAGAAAAGTTAAACAAACCAAATGATTATAGAGGGAAAAATAAATATATATATTTTTAAATGAACAAAAATCGCCTTGTGAGTATAGGGGCTAAATCATTATGTTTTTGTAAGCTAACTGCTATTGGAAACAGATCTTATTCAATAATTATTTCCTTGTTTCATTAAATTTGTAGTGTCGTTCAGCTTTTTTTTTTCTTTCCTTCTTTTTTTTATTTCGTAAAAATCTTGCACCTAATTTCTTGCAAATTTCTTACAAACAGCTGATTTAATGCTAAACTGAGGAGAATATACTTGCTAAGGCTACGTGTGTTTCAGTTAACCGTGTCTCTCCATGGTAGAACGGGTTCATGCTAGTATTTTGTAGCAAAAACAAAGGCAACAATTCAACAGTTGTGTTCAATTCTCAATGGAAAAATACTCCTCTTCAGCAGAGAGTTAACAGTCCTGAGAACTTATCAGACAGGAGTGTAAACTACAGGCCACTGAGTCTGTGGTGCAGCTGAACCAAAGAAATAACACAAACACGAGCATGTTTGCCTCGGTAGCTCTGCTTTCTGTCCTAAGTATTAAAAAAAAAAAAAAAAACAAGACTTCAGTGTAAAAATAAATATCACTGTGGTAAATTTCTGCACTGCCTGCATAAAAAAAAAGTGACATCACAACCAGGCCTGGGCAGCATCGTCTGTTTTACTGTATAAATGTGCTTGTCTGTGCAGGTTGGGAGAGCCAGCTGTTGGAGACGGGCTTCCTGGCCGTCTTCCTGTGTCCACTGTGGACTCTGTCCCAGGTTCCCAGCAGCTGTCCCCCCTCTCTCGTCTGCATCTGGACCTTCAGGTGGCTCATCGTTCGCATCATGGTGGGAGCTGTGAGTCAAAATCACAACTATTCGGTCCTTCAAATTGATCGATCGCGTGGAACTCCAATAAAAATCGCTAAAGTTTGTGTTTGTAAGATGTAAAAAGTTCATGCAAACATTGAGCAGATGGAATCATTCTGGTGTTTGTCCTAATTTTAAAGCGATACTTCGGAACCGCTGTCCTGCTCTAGCACTCTGCAGGTGTTTGGTAAAGCGAAGCCAAATATGTGATCGACTCAACAACACAGCGCCTCTTTTGTCAGATTTCACGGGGATTTATAGAGCACAGAGCTGGGGTTTATTTGATAAGTCGTCGCCACCAGCCGAGTGGGACTCCTCCCAGCAGGAGCATGGAGAAAACTTAACACACCTCCACTTCGCTGAAACACACAATCTACTTCACATGTAAACTCATCGGTATATTTAAGGTTCTCTTCCAGCCTAACCCTACTGAAGTCACGTCATATTTTAACACCGTTCTGGTGGCGATGTACTCAATAATATCTATGGGGTTTTGCCTTGAAACTGTTCAGACTGCAAAGAAAGTGTCTGCAACAAAGTATCTGCAGCTCTGGAGTGAAACAGCTTGTTGCATCAGCAGCAGGCTGGGATGGTAGCAAAAGTATAGCAAAATGGCTTACTGAGTAATTCTCCAAATATGTTTGGTATGTTCTCAGACTGACGCTGGATTGCGACACGTCAGGCTCTACGTTTTACACATTTCCATTTTTCTTCTCCGTTTTTAGATTTTAAAGACCTAAGACATGCTTAGCTTTGCTTTCAATACAGCTGGCTGATCCAGATACAGTATTTGTCCCATTTAGAGTCGATAGTTGGTGTTTTAATAGATGGATGCAAATGTTTAATCGAACAAATCACTAATCTACTGAAAGGCTACTAGATGATTTTTAAAAAAATAAAAATCCCTGCTGATTATGAAAAATCTTGATTAAATATATACTGTACCTCGAAAATGTAGTGTTGCAACCCAAAGCTTCATTGTAACTCAAGGCTGTTTCCCTGACAGAGTTACACAAAACATTTAGTGTTTGTGAATAGGAACAAAAAGCAATCAAAACATTAAAAAAATACAAAAATTTGAAAGGTATTGTGTGAATTTGTATGTAGTCGCCTTGCCTTTACTCTGTTAGCCATTAGAGGTTTACTGATTGATCGTCCCCTAATTCCTTCATTTTGGTTGATTGGCGATCAACCAAAACAGCCTTGAGCTGCACAGGACAGCGTAAAGGTGAGTTACACCCCTAAATCCAATTGAGAATCTTTGATTACAGTGAAGCCAGGCTCATGTTAGTAGCTTTATTACAAATTAACAGCGTCATGTTGGTTGAGGTTGAAACCTTTGCCAATTACTCAGTGTAAATGGAGCAGTTTCCATCGCATCATGCGGTTTATTTAAAGGCCTGTTATTGTATTGAAGACAAGACTAAATGTTTCTTTGGAAGGTGGTCCAATTCTAAAAACTCCTGCCATGGTGCCCTATTGGTGTCACATGCTGACAGATGAGATTATTCCATTAGTGACATCTCTAAGTCTTTTAGCCTCTTAACGGGCTTCCTGCCAACATCGCCCGGTGTTGAGCTTTATCCATCTTCCCATAAACTCAGGTGAACTTTTGTGTCGCTTCTGAAGAAAATAATGTTAGTGTTATGCTATGCTAACATGCTAACCATGTGTCCCTGGTGTTTTCAGAGAGAAGTCCAATAGTATTCTACTATTAGAGGATAGTTGTGTAGGCTTAGGTCCAGCTATCTCTCTACCTGGTGCTCCATTTTTTTCAGTCCCGTTGTAACTGGTGAAATGTCTGGGTCTCATGACTGAAGAGGATAAACAGCATGATATTGGACCTCACCACCTCCACAGCCAAGCTCCTAATCAGAGAGAGACGTTCTGCTTTTTCCTAAATTCAATCAAACAGGTTAGCGGGCGCCTTACTGTGCGTTCCGTGCCCAGCCACATGACCAGCTGATGTGTCAATATCGGCGGTCTCGTGTTTTGGATAAGATGTTATTCCCTAAGCTGTTTGAATGGAAAACAGCCACACAAGTGAAGATGCCTTTATGAATCCCTAATTTGTTCATATAGTGCGAGTCTCGGAAACTGGGATCGGGTGTTTTGCAGATATTAGATGAGATCTGATGAGACTCTGTCCCATTGAAGATTGTACTGTCAGAGCGATGATATGTCTTGTGGTGGTAGTTATGTCTCTTCCTACTTATGTGACTACAATTCACATATCTGTGGTGACAGCACTTTCATTTGGTGGGAACGTATAAAGTCACATGTTTTGGTATATTGGAACTGCTCTTTTGGGTGAGTAGTGGTGTTTGTCATGGAGCTCAACCATGAAATCCTAACTGTGGAAACTGAAACCTTAGTATTTCCTGTGGTCAAGTGTTTTTTGCAATCAGTCAAGGGTTTTTACCACCTGTGTCCTTGGGAATATGGTGGCAGTTGTTAATGGAGTCTGTGTTCTCCTCCCAGGTGGTGCAGTCACTGTTATATCTTGGAAGATTTAAGGCATTTGCCATCTTTTAGTGTCTTTTTCCTTGTTTTTGACAATGAGCTCATCTCTGACATTTTTGGATAATTTTCTTTGCTTAGGAAAAAAACCTCTGGTCTGCCTAAAAACCTAGTTTTCAGTTTAGTAAAAGTGAAATCTGATGCGGTACGAAAGCCAAGAGGACCAGGAACCCTTCCAAAAGCAGGAAGCAAACTATAGCACAGGGCATTCTGGGTGAATGCTACCAAATCCAATGATAGAGTCTAATACTAGCGGGAGAAATGGCTCATGGTCTTTTGCTAAAAACAAAAGGGAAATCCTATAAAAGCTAAAATCTGACGCCACGCCACTATATTACGTAAAGAAGCAAGTTGTGATCAGTGTCTTCTTTTTGTGTCATTTCCATCTGTGGTTCTTAAAGTAGCGCCACCACAGATGAGGAGGTGAACAGGTTTTTCAAAGGGTTTGCTTCGTTTGACAGAGGCAGTGTGAAAGCAAAACACACAAAATGATAATGTAACAATTTTGGTCCACAGTCAAACAGAGTCTACCAGACTATCAGGTGTGAAAAGACGTTCAGCGTTTAATTTGAATAAAGCCCATGTAATATTAGTTTTTATTTCGTATTCAAGCTTCCAGCTGTGACTTTAGAATGATGTCCAGTTGTTTTTCATATTGAGTTCAGTGATTGGTTTCTCTCTTTGTTCAGGGCCTCATTAAAATCAGAGGAGACCAGTGCTGGAGAGACCTGACCTGCATGGACTACCACTATGAGGTGACTCTTTATTTATTCCACTAAGTCATTGCACAGCAGTTTATATAATATGGCGATGAGATTTGAATGCATGCTTTTAGTTATTAAAATAATTCAATCAGTATTTTTTTGTAATCTTATTTTGTTTCATTTTGTGTTTTAAAATATTTTCTAAAGTGAATAAAAAGTCATAAAATAGTTTCCTGGGCTTTTAGTCACACCCAGGCTGCTCACATTTCTGCTCAGTCATGATCTGTCCACACCATCCTGGTCTCAGATGGAGGAAGAGTGCCTTGTGTAATGATTGAACACATGACTGGAGAAAATACACACAAGGCCAAAGGCATGATATCAGTTGTATCATTATGAAAGATTGTTGCTTTATTGAACATGTTAATTAGATTAAATGTATCTCAGTTAAAACACCCATGCTTGTTTGTTTTGCAAGTTTTGATGTACTATAATGCACAAATGTTTTGCAATTCAACTCTCTGGGGACTGCGCATTTTTAGGCCAGAAGTCAACGGATGAGTGTAGCTTTCTAAAACTTTAAATTGTATTCAAAGCAACACGGTCAGAACTCATGATGGACAGCTTCACTGGTTCCTTCTGAGTGAAACAAAATGAATCTTTTATATCTGTCGCGTAGCAGAAAAACTTTTGAACGGTCTCGTTGCTTTGTGAATTTTATGCCTTGCTGGGTCAGTTTCCCTGGTCCAATTTCAGCTTTCGACACCCTGAGTGCTAATGTTGATTTACACACACACACACACACATTCTAAGACCGGAAGGCCATGGCGCCAGCTGACGCCGCGTTAACCCCTTTGGCACACTGCTCCCTTTCAGACCTGCAGTGGGACTGCAGGTTTCCTCCTGTCCCAACTCTCAGGGGTTACCGTGGCGATGAATTGCAGGACAGTTAGTACTTTGTTCATTCAGGGTGGGTTGTCATTAACGCACCAGGTGGAGATTTAGGTCCCCCACCTGTTAAATAATCCAAAATTTTCTTGCATTAATACAATAAAAGTATTGATCTGTTTGACAGCTGCATAATCTTTTTTTTTTCCCTTTCCTTCTATATTTGTGCTATGTTTATTTTTCCTGACCTAACCCGTGTCTGTTTGCCTGTTCAGCCAAAGCACATTTTGCATGGACAAACACTGAGAAACCTCTGAGTGTTTGCCTGGGTGAAGGTGCAGCCGCCTTCATTTAAATAAGGTTCCATCTTTATTTAGTCTCGGAAAAGTTCTCCTCGAGGTGTGGTGCAGAAATGACTCCCCTGACTCACTCTCAGATGAGCGCCAAAGCAAAGTAGTGAAATCTTCCATCCTTAGCGTCAGTACTCCTCACAGATTGAACATGTTGGCTGTAAACGTTCTTTTGATCATGCAGAGTCACCATGACCAATTTTCGTAGAGCTCTGACCTGCCAGTATCATTTCTTTTTTTTTTTTAATAATTAGCTAAGTACATCTTACAGAGACATGTCTGATTGCCTTGTAAATATCTCTAAATATCTTTGGACAACATAAATTAGGTTCTCTCCTTTGGTCCTTTACAAGACCAGATTCTAGCTTACCATTGTTTTAATGGAGACCTAAGCAGTTTTCCTGTGAATGATCATAGTTTATTCACATTAGGACCAGAGGCGACGTTACACTGTGTGAGCAGCAAAATAGAATTTCTCTGTACTTGAGGTTAAAATGATCAGTCAACATTGTAAACTGTCTCTAGCATATTTCATTACCATTTAGCACAGTTGGGACTAATCTCAAGCATTAGTTTGTGCGTTTATTTCTTGTAAGGTGAGTAAATCTGAGATTTAAAAAAAAAACGGCCAATATTTTCTCGCCCAACTTGTTTTGTGACAGATAGTTGAAGGATACAATGAAGCGAGTTCCTGTTGTTTGCTTGAGACATAAGACTGTCATACAGTAACAGTCACAACAATATTTAATTTCACTCTGAGATAAAGTATGATTGAGCCTAAGTGTATTGAATTGAAATGTGTCTCCAGACCCAGCCAGTGCCAAACCCCATGTCCTACTACATGCACCGCTCTCCGTGGTGGTTCCACCGCTTCGAGACACTGTCCAACCACTTCATTGAGCTCATTGCTCCCTTCTTCACCTTCCTGGGCCGGCAGATGTGCATGGTGAACGGAGCCATCCAGATTCTCTTTCAGGTAACACACATTCAGTGTGTGTTTTTGTTGTTGTTATTTGTTTAACTGTACATTGTACCCACTCTGTTCTGTGGCTTTTGTTTCCTCTATCACCCCTTCCTGGCCTGCAGGTAGTCTTGATCATCAGTGGGAACCTGAGTTTCCTCAACTGGCTGACCATTGTTCCTAGTTGGGCCTGCTTCGACGACGCATCGCTAAGCTTTCTGTTTCGCTGCGGCTCCAGAGCTAAGGAAGCGGTGCTGGAGATCCAGAAGAGGAAAGTGACCGGACAAGCCCCCAAACCCACAAAAGGTGTCTTTAGACTTCTTTTTTTAATTATTATTTTGTATAATATCCAATAGATGCCAGAAAAGGCAGTGTGTTTGGCCATGGTGGAAAGAGAACTACAGTAAAATACAGTAGAAATAAGTAAAAGGGATCAACACTACGAAAAATTATTTAAATTTGAAGGATTTTTTTTAATAGAGCAGGCTGTCATGAATGTAAAAAAACCCCCACTCTTCTATAACTAGACTTATTGCAGATTTACTGTTTTTACTTTATTCAGTTTAAAATGAGCTTATTGCTGTAGGTGGGAACTTGTTTTAATAACTCAAACAGAGCCAGAGTGGGATTTTGTAGGAATAAAAACAGTTTCTGTGGATTATACAGAGGAGTTGAACATGCAGGAGTGGGAAAGAACCGACATAAACTTGACCACTGCTTTGTGTCACTGTAACATTCTGCCAGGCCATCAAGATTCAGACCCAGCAATGATAAATGTGCCTGTTTTCCATTGTTGGACTTTCATTCCCACAAGACACCCTTGAGATGCTGTGTTAACACACACCCTCTGTGTGTGTGTTAGGCATGCTGATACGGCGGGTGGTGAACATTTCTTTGGGTGTTCTCATTGGCGTCCTGAGCGTGCCAGTGGTGATGAACCTGTTGAGTCCACGGCAGGTGATGAACACTTCCTTCGACCCGTTGCGTATCGTCAACACCTACGGGGCTTTTGGAAGGTACAGTTTGGAGGATTTCATTACATGACCAAACATGAACACTCCAATTTGAAGACAGGCCAAGTTTATTTGTATAGAACATTTTAGCAACAAGGCAGTTTAAAGTTCGTTATACCATAAAAATATTATACAGTTACCAATCATGAAACAAGAAATAAACATTAGTTTGTGAAATGCCAGTATCAAGCAAGTATACATCAAATATATTGATCAGTGTTCCAGTTATGAATCAAAGGCAACTCTAACCAGGTGGGTTTTTGGCCTTGATTTAAATGATCTTGGTGTTTTGGGAGTTTTGAAGTTTTCTAGACATTTGCTCCAGATTAGTGGAGCGTAGAAACATAATGTTTGGTTCTGGTTGTGGTGATGCAGAGTGGACTAAAACCAGGAGACCTGTGTGGCCTGGAAGGTTGCTACAACAACATGTCTTTAATGTAATTTGGTGCTGCTAAACTCTTAGGAAAGGGGCATACTTTATTTAAAGTGAAACCCATCTTCATCTCATTTAACCTTTTTGTTTCTCTATCCTCTGGGAAGCATCACCAAAGAACGGACTGAGGTGATCTTCCAGGGAACTCTGAGCCCAGATCCCAAAGACCCTGAGGCGGTTTGGGAGGAGTACCAGTTCAGGTGTAAGCCAGGAGACGTGTACCGACGGCCCTGCCTCATATCGCCCTACCACTACCGGCTGGACTGGCTCATGTGGTTCGCTGCCTTCCAGGTGCGATAACTTCTACCTTTCAATAGAAGTTACTTTTCTGTGCCAAGTCTGGAATAACATTGTGTTTGCGCAGACCTATGAGCAGAGCGAGTGGGTCATCCACATAGCTGGACGCCTGCTGGCCAACGACAGCACTGTCCTCTCGCTACTCGACCACAACCCCTTCCAAGGCAGAGGCCCCCCCAGGTAAACACACATGAGCATCACCAGCTTTGCTTTCAGAATTCACTTGTAAATCGAGCTATCTCTGCTGAGCAGAGCACTTTTTGTCTTAGGGCTCCCCCTGGTGGAACAAATAACAAATTGTATATATAATACAAATTTAAATTAAAAAGGAAATAATAATTTAAATGTTGTTTGCAGTTATTGTTAATAAACCTCATTTGCTTTTGCAGCTCCTATTTAAATCTTTATCTTGGATTTGGGGTCAAAGTTCAGCTGTTATTTGATCTTTTGAGATTCTAATCAGCTGGTTCCAGTTGCAAAAACAAAAAACACCTTGGTGGCATGGTTGTGCAACAGAATTATCTGAAGGTAAAAGAGTAAGAGCAAAACTCCTTCCAGCTCTCCAACATACAAAACCAGAGGGAATAATTGTCCTTACAAGCAATTCCTCAACCACAAAAATGATTAAAAG
Organism: Poecilia mexicana; assembly: GCF_051168715.1. Classification (NCBI taxonomy): domain Eukaryota; kingdom Metazoa; phylum Chordata; class Actinopteri; order Cyprinodontiformes; family Poeciliidae; genus Poecilia; species Poecilia mexicana. The sequence continues at coordinate 6,442,936 of NW_028263388.1, forward strand.
TCTATTCAAAGGACAAATCAGAACTAAGGTAACAGAGAAACTGCAACGGCACAATTCTAGAAGAGAATAAAATACTCTAAAATATAATTACTCCAACAGTTATTATCGTATTGGAAACAATTTTTGGGAAAAGGGAACATTACCTGTTTGCTCCACAGCGGAAATCAAAAACATAATTAGATCGGTGACCGTTCTATGCTTCTACTTTGTCAGATGGATTCGAGGAGAACACTTCAGGTACAAATTCTCTCAGCCGGGCAGCGCCAGCGCAGCACAGGGCAAATGGTGGCTGAGAAAACGCATCGGAGCCTACTTCCCTGCCATAGACCTGGAAGGACTCAGAGGCTACTTCCAGTCCAGGAACTGGCCTCACCCACACATCCCACCAAGCAGGAGCTGAAGTCAAACGGGATGAAAAATAAGTCATTTCAAAGCAGTTTGGAGCCAAGGTTACACTTTATGCAGATGACATCAGGTTTCTCAAGAACTCTTGATGAAAAGTTTTCTGACTCAGAACACCAGTACAACTATTCCAGGGGTGTCAAACTCCAGTCCTCAAGGGCCGCTGTCCTGCAGTTTTTAGATGTGCCACAGGTACAAAACACTGGAATGAAATGGCTTAATTACCTCCTTTTTGTGTAGATCAGTTCTCCAGAACCTTGCTAATGACCTAATTATTCTATTCAGGAGTCGTACAGCAGAGACGCATCTAAAAGTTCTAATAACACTGGCCCTTGAGGACTGGAGTTTGACACCTGCGAACTATTCCCAATCAATGTGAAGGTTTCGAAGCTCTCAGTTTTAAACGAATAAGTTCTAAAAACGTCCTGAGGACACCTGAAAGTAAATGTACCAACCGGTTGAAAATGTAAAAAAGGAAAATCGCCACCATGACAGCGGTCAACTTGTTTCATTTTCTCACCAAGTCTCTATGGCTTCCTGCCTGTGTTTTTTTTTTTTTTTGGTTTGTTTTTTAAACTAGCTTTAGCTTAGCTGGATTTTGAGAGTTGAGCCACATTAGCATGCTATCTGTGACCAGAATACAGTGTCAAAACAAGCTCAATTTCACTGGAGCACATGCGTAAGAAAATAGCAAAAAACACTAATGAGGTCTCCTTTGTCAAGACATTTTCAAATCTAAATATTTTTCTTTAAAAAAATCTCAAATACACAGGAGAAATATTTGATAGACTGAAAAACCTGTTTTAATACATTTGGACAAAATAGTGTTGAAAGAAAGATGTGCAAAATTTCTACAGCTGAAAAGTTTTTCCATCTTCCGCTGAGTTGTACTTTTTCTTCTTCTCAAGCACTTCTATTAATAAAGAGTGAGATGTAAATGTCTTCCAGGAGTATTTTACGGCATGGTGGAGCACCATTTTGCACAACAAAATGTGAAAGCTATATTTCCAGGATCACAACAATTCAGACAATGTGTTGTCAAAAGCAGATTAACCAAAAGCATCCAACAAACCTGATCAACTCTGAGCTCTGATGACAAGACTGGGTCATCATAAGTCAATACTTGGTCCAGAACCTGCAGTAGGGAAAACTTGAGTTGAAGAAATTTTAAAGAAGAAACATAAGCACTGTAAGTGTTAATTATTTACATAAATTTTAAGAATTTACACATGAAATCCTTAAAATATATACAAAGTTTGAATCATCCATCATTAATCCACTGAGACATGGAGAAAAAACTGAAAAGCCACAGAACAGACAGTGCAGTACCAAACAAAAAGACCAGCAGATGGTGCTGTTACTCCAAACACCAAGTCTTACCTGCCCCCTGCTGAACCTCTACAGATAAAATATGTGGTTAGAATATTTTTCAGGAACAGCTCAAGTACAACCAAGCATCAAGCCTGTCACAAACTGGAAGATGTTGGACAACCATTCTCACTGAACACAGGGAAGAACGTCTTCCTTCACACATGGAAAAGCCAGATGTCTTCTAGAGAAAAACTTTATGGAGAAACCTAATTTGAGACTACTTAACCTTTATGAGAAAAAGAATGAGATGGGTGTGAATACAACTGTAAAGGGGAGCTTCATGCTGAGGAATTGTTTCACTGGGGTTTAATTAAAAAAAAAGAATCGACAGTGGACATTGTTAAATCCTCTTCATTTCTTGTCCTCCCTCCCTTAGTTTGGTCCTTCTTAACTCTTTCTGTTGCCTTTCTTTTTACCTTCCAAAAAGGAAGGCAACAACATATCATATTTCTGTCCTTGCCTTGCATCTTTCTCTCCTATTTCCTTGTGTCCTTCTCCTTTCCTTTATTGCATCCTACCCCTGTTCTTTCTTTCTCCCTTGTCTTTCTTCCTTCCTTCCTAATTATTCCTTGCGTCACCTCCTTCCCCTTGTGGCATGCCTTGTTTCTTCTATGTACCCTCTCTTTTTCGTACCCTTATATCCTTACTTTCTTCTTTTCCTCTCCTTCATTTATCCCCTTATTCCTTCTTTGTGTCCTTTTCTCCTTTCTTGCATTCTACCCCCTTCATTCTATACCTTTCTTCTACCCTTGCGTCTTTGTTCTACCTCTCTTCCTTACATTATTTCCCACCTCCCCTGCATTAATGGCCCTTCTTTTCTTCCTTCCCCTGGATACCCCTTCGTTCTTTGTACAAACATTTACCATGTATTAATAGAGATTTTATTATTTTATATTTTATGGTGAATGCAAAGGTTGTGATTTCTGGAAAGTTGACTTCACCCTGAGCTTAACAGATCATGTCTGTCCAGATAACAGATAAATGTGTCTTTGTGAAGGTGTTCCAGCATGTTGAATAAATTCCCCGGAGAATGAAAATCCTTTTACTGCACAGTCTATTTTTCACGACAATGTCCAGTACAATTTATTTCTCAGTATCAGCTGAGGATCCTAACTGTTTTTAGCAAAAAGAAAGAGACCTTGAGAGTCTCGGTTACGTTAACAAGCAACCATTGTAATTTCTCAGACACTGCTGTAGAGCATTATGTGCAACAGCGAGAAAAACTGTACTGTTTGCTTTTAACATCTATTGACATAGGAGCAGACTTTTCTTTACTGCCATGAACACCTTGGTTTTCTGTTGTTCATTTTGGCCATTTCTCAACTTTTTTGCCAGTAGGACAGTACTTTACGTTCACCTTGAACATTTCACATGGATAGAACGTACAGATCTTAAACTCTCTTCTCTTTGGATCTCAGGTTTTTCTATAGGATGTAGACCCTGTGAACTGGACTGGCTATGGAAGAAAGCTGTTTTTTGTGCCTGGTGAACACTTTCTGTGGCCATATGTTTCTGCTAAAACCCCAGATGGCCACCCATTTTCAGTTTTCTGTCAGCAGCCATCAGACTTTTATTTAAAATGTGCTGAAATATGAAGGAGTGCCATGCAGTCGAACAGGGTTCCCAGGACATTTTGAAGAGAAACAGGCCCACAGCATCTTACATCTCCCACCATAGTGAGCCTCTTAATTTATTCCTGAATTTATTTGCAACTATATAAACTAAAAGGTTTCTCGTTGTCTAACAGATTCTCAATTAAGTTGGAATTTTTCATCTGAATACATCCATCCGTTGTCCATACCCATTGGGTCACTTCAGAGCAGGTGGCCGTCCCCAACGGTCATTGAGTGAGAGATGGGGTACACCTTTGAGATATTGGAGTGCATCACTGGGCAATAATTTGAATATGCAAACTGCCTAATTTGGGGATAACTTTGACTTATGTGACATATTGCTTCCAATAGGTTCCTTTTCATGTGCAGCAGATGCATATTAGTGATGGTAACCTAGGACTCACCCTAAACCCATCTGGAATGTTCTTTGCCAAAGGCTTGATCTTAGTTTTCCCAAAGCACACACTCTCAGAAAAGATGATCAAGTTCCACATGTTTATATTTGGGATGGTAAGTCATGAAAGGCTTTATTTGCATAACTAATTAGCATGTGGTTGATGCCCAGAAGATAGTTATGGTCCACTAGTTAGAGTTGACACATTCTGATCAAGTATAAATAAATACATTTTAAGGGATACAACTGTGTGTTTTTCTTTTTAAATGTTATTTGAGCTACTGCTATAAATAAAATAACACTTTTTTTCTTACCGTAAAAGAGTCAAGTGAGAAAAACGACTTTACACCAAAGCTAAACGGGCAGCGTTCCTCGGTCCGTTTGCTTGGAAGTCTGTCTTTCTTACAGAAGCAGTCATGGATGGGCGTGTGTGCTCCACCTCGTGTTTTGAAGCTCATTGGGTTTGATACATCAGTCGCACAGCAAGGGTGTTTTTAATAGCCTCGCCTCCAAATGGATCTGCATGCTTGTTCGCTGCGATCCCCGCCTCCAGACTGCAAATCAATTTCCTTGTAGCCTTTCCATCAGGTTTTTCCTGTATGGGGACTTTGATGGTTTGCTTACAGATTGCACACTCTGTCACACCACTATCTATTCCAGGCCCCCACCAACTGTGTAGCATGTCGCAGACATTTTTCACCGTCCACCAACTTAGCTTTGAGATATTTCCAGTTGGGTTGATGTTAAAGCAAACATGCCAAGATTAGAAAAGATCACAGAAAAGGGTCCCACGAGGAAACTCTGTCCTCAAGAATAGACATCAAACTGCATCAAAAGTTTTGAAAGAAAATGATGTTCTGCAGATTTTGCTTCAAAGTAGCAATAAAACATGCACACAGTGTAGATCTCAGAAGAATGAGTCTGCCGTGCTGTGGACAGCACATCCTTTGTGCTCATGGTTACAAAAGTGGCATGTGGAGCATGCATTAATGGGTTCCTAAAAGATGAGAGCCAACTGCCTAAAACTTGGTGACATATGCTATATTTTCATGCAGGCTGGAAGTTGGCCCAAGGCCTTTATAGACAGACAAATTTTTTCACATTTTGTCACGTTGCAGCCACATATTCCACCCCCTTTTAGTCAATACGTTCTTGTAGTGGAAGTCTTTTGGGGGTATTTCTGCACATATAGATACTAAAACCTTTACCCACTCTGCAAAATAACTCAAGCTCATTCAGTCCAGATGGAGAGTTAGACTAAACCTTTAGGTTCATTATCATCTTAAAAATTGAAGTTTAATTTTAGTTGCTCAAAACTGTCGGGTGTATTGAAATTAATTAATTTGACCATTGTGCACTGATAAATGCCTAATTTATTTGAAAAGGTTGAAGTCATTTTTATATTCATTAGACAGAAATATACAAAGGGTTTAAAAAAACTATATATTTTTTATATAAATAATGTTGGTTTTGATAATTATGGCTCATTGTATTTTCTACCAGTTTTTTCTTCCACTCAACTTTCCATTGTGCTTGGATACACGTAGACTTGTTTTTCAATGGCTTAATGACCTACTTTCCTTGCTTTGGAATCTGCTGGACAGCTGTTAAGTCAGAAGACTTCTCCATGATCTTGTAGGCCTCAGCATAACATTTCACTTAAAAAGTCTTCTTTAAATTGATATGGAATGTTTTATTTTTCTGGAAAACTGGATTTTTAGATTTTCGTTAAGCCTCAATAAAATAAAAAATGAACGAGTTAAGACGTTAAACTAAATTACAAAAATAAAGGCAAGTCTCACTCGGGACGCTATTAATGATAGAACCACCTGCTTTGATGATGAGTAGGATTGATTTCGGTATTCCGAACTGCATTAATCGGTTTTCTTAAAAAGACAAAACAGATTTTTGGCTCTATGTAATGTTAATGTGATTTATTAACATTAAGTTGTTAGTGTTATTGTTATGATTAGTTTAAGTCTAGTCTTTCGCATCGAGACGAAAGCAACACGCTGCGAGACAGCGCGAGCGTAAACAGTCCTCAGCTTTCTCACATCCAGCTGCACCAGCGGGACAACAGCCGCCCCTCCTCAGAGCCAGAGCGCTGACGCTTTTCTTCTTTTTTTTTTTATTTTACGCACAGCCATGATTCTGACGCACAGGTGAACTTCTCTTCCCTCAACCGCGCAGCAGCAACAACTTAACGTGGAGTAAAGTGTTTTCCTCTCTAACCAACCCGAAACTTCACGCGCTCCTCACTTGAAAAGCTTAAAAGTTGAACTCAGAGCCATGTCCAGGAAGAAGGCAGCGAAGGGCAAAGGGACCTCCAAGAGCCCAAAGGCGTCTCCGAGCAGCGGGCGGACGGCGAAGGGTCTGGCCGCAGCCGGCGCTCCGTCCTCGGCTCTGGTCTACCCGAGCAGACCGTCCATCAGCAACAGCGGCGAGTTTTACGACATCGCTTTCAAGGTAAGCAGAGCTGGCATTTTGAACGCCTCCCGAAACGCTCGCGCCGGTGAACCTGCCAGTCAGAGAAAGCACGTGCAAGTTTTCCCAGCTGCAAATTCCACTAATTCAGCTTCATGCGGGCTGCTTTAATTCTGTAATGCATCGTATACCTAAAAAAAAGTGAACTACAGTGCGTAAGTGAGATTTTATTAGCGATTATTTGAAAGTTTCACAGTATTTTGGTAACATATGGGAGCGTATGTGTTGTACACAAAAGTAAAATACGAAGGGCTTTGAAAATGAACAAAAACAAGTTGCATTTTCGACGCATTATATGTGGTAATTATCGGTGACTGTCAATATTTTTGAAGAAATTAATTAAAATAGTTGTTTTCCCATCCTCTGAACGTCTTTTATAGTGCTTGTAAACCTAAAACGGCCAGTAGTCTTTGTTTTGGATGCGGGTTGTCTATATAGTTTAATATTTGTGTAGTGCGCCACAGTCCAGTGCAATAACCCAGAGGAGATGATGGAGACAGGTTTCTATAATTAATGAGATCAATTAACTGCAGAGCAGGATGAGGCTTTTGCTGGAGCAGGAGTCCAGCTGATAAAATGTTTATTGCACCTACACACCCTGCAGTAGTAGAACATAATAATATATCTTTGAAGTTATCATCAATAAAGCATACATATACACAAATTAGATGGAATATTTTAATGCTGTAAGTGAGGTTCATGACTGTATTTTATATTTCAACTTTGACCTGAATTGAGACATTTAGCAATGCATTCTATATTGTTTAACAAAGCAAGAAAAATTAAATGGTAACTTTTTTTTTTTTTGTTAAATGGAGATTTTGACCAAAGATGAGTTGACCTGGATTGTTTCTAATCCATATGGATGTTTTCAGTCTTTAAACGCATAAAAGAAGAACAAGCATTGTGAAATTCATACAAAATCAAACAATCCTATGCATTTTTTTTTTTTGCGCTAATGCACAATTGTGAGATTATTCTAAATTTAATATATTGGGTTTAAGTGACATTGCTATCTGCAGGTAGCAGTATTTCTTACTTCTTTTCCACAAAAACATTGTCCCAATGGAGCTCAGTGCTGCCCCCTATCAGTGCAACAGAGAATTTTCTTCCTCAACATGTGCATTTTTATTATGTATTTTTGGCCAATCAGAAGATCAATTCAGTTTATTCATATAGCACATCATACACACATTCCAGAAAAAGACTGTGACTCACATTTATTTGAAAGTGGATTAAATGTGTAATCAAACATGCATATTGGTGATATAAAGAGAAATGGCAATGGGCATGTGTGACACAGAGCCACAAGAGGTGAGGCAAAGCACACCATTGCCTCGCCTCGCCCTGCTTCCAACTATCTGAATGAGCAAAGTCAGCAATATTGACCATAAAAATGATCAAATCATTCAGGAAACAACTTTCTAGAACAGTCTAGTGGGCATATTGATTGTTCTCTTGTCATTGTTGGCATTTGACTTGTCATAGTGACTCACCTGCCTCCCCTGATTGCACCTCACTGCACTAATGGAAAGCCAAATCAGAGGCTTGTGTTGAATTATGTCCAGTTCCTGAATAACTTGGATTCCTTTTAATTCTTTGGAAGTGCGTTATCATCACAGTGCGTAAGATTTTTGTCTCTTAATTTTTTGTTTTATTGACATGTTTTGCCATGATACAACCACAAACTCTTAAGGCAAAAGGACTAATAATGGTGATTGATGTGGGTTTCTCCCAGAAAACCTGCCAAGCCCAGTGGTTAGGGGCACTAGGGCAGTCCACCACTGCGTTTTTGTGTTGAAAAATATGGAGGTGCATCATAATTTGGAAGAAAAAGCGTGTGAGGCCAACGGGCAAGTGCATGGACAACGCAATTCATTGCATCAGCTACAAACCGAAAGACTGGTGAATAAAAAAAAACCCTGTTTAAAAATACACAAATGACACTTAGCCTGGTGGAGGGCTAGTAAAGCCTGGTGGCCCACCAGGCTTATATTACCCTATGGCTCTACATAAATCACTTCATAGGCTGAGGCAGACTTAGAAAAGCTGAATGGAAATGCAGCAGTTTTAGAATTTTGTTTGCAAAAGTATTACACCATGTATTATTTTCCTTCTACTACAAAATTATAAACTACTTTGTTTTGAAATCCCTGTTAATCACATTGAAGTTTATGGACTGACATGACAAAATGTGGACATTTTCAAGGGTAAGGATACTTTTAGTAGACACTATGCTATAAATAAATGTAAAAGGTTTGAGGGCCAGTTTTATGCTAATGCTAATGCTCTACTGCTCTCAGTCTGCAGTCTCCACATGCTTTAGACCAAGCCGTGCATAAAGGGATGTAATTACTGTTAAATGCATGCAGTTAAGCAGTTCACAGTAGCTTTCCAGTGTGATGCAAAGATATGTTGAACCTACAAGTGTTCTTTATATTTAGGTTTTTTGAATTTATATTGGACTCTATAGAGCTTCCATTCAAACATTTATGTAAATGTTTCACACAAAACCACTGTCTGTTTCCTTTCTATGACAAAAACTGTGAGTTGAGCAATGCCTGTTAGGTCACACCCAACGGTAAACATATTTTCTTAATCCATGCCACCATTAGTGTTTTAATAGGCAGAGTGTTTCTTTTGTGTTTACACCAAGAGAAACATGTTGAAAATATGAAATGTCAGTCGTATAACACGAGGAACAACTGAGATGTGGACTGCATGTGAACAAAGTGATATCTGGGAACTTTATCGACCGATGATGTCGACAGTGTTACTTTTCCAATATCTGAGCAGGGCTTAAGAGATTTAAATATTAAACACTTAATAGATTAAGCGATGGATAATCAGGAACGACGGACCACAGATGGAGACCGCCGAGGTAATTAGAATTGTAAAATGCAAATGGAAGACTTAATCATAACCAGCTCTGAGGAAATGTCAATCCAATCTTCCATCACTCTGGCACGGACAGCCCGTCTCTGCATCAAAGCGACACATTTGAAACTGTTAACTGTTTTAAATGTTGCATCTAATCACTGGAAATGAATGATTATATTTAAATTTCATCAGGTGGATAACCATATGCTGTGTTGTTTCTGCTTTAGGTGATGCTGGTGGGGGATTCAGGCGTGGGAAAGACCTGTCTGCTGGTCCGCTTTAAAGACGGAGCCTTTTTAGCCGGCAGCTTCATCTCCACCGTTGGCATCGATTTCAGGGTATGCACTCACACACGCTCACATGAAGACATTCTGAAGGTCAATGTGTTCAGAAGTAATCACCTTTGGATGCTTCTTTTACAATGCCATGAAAAACAACTGGTGGATTTTGAAGGTTTCTGTATTTTGTCATGTTACAACCACAAACATTCATGGATTCTATGTGACTGACCAACAACTCTTGCATAAAAAATGTCGTGGTTTTCAATTTTCTTTTACAAAGACAGATCTGAAAATTACAACAGGCTTTGCTCAACTACTGTTTTACTTTCAAGTCTTGCCATGTTGTAGTTCTTGCTGTATGTTGAGGTTCCAACTGGAAGGTTAATCTCTACCTCGGTCTCAATCGTTTTGCAGCTTCTGACAGGTTTTTTTGGGACTGGCCTTATTTGACTCTGCTGGCTTTATTAGACTCCAACCAGCTTCCCTGTTGATGCATTCCCACAGTATGATGCTGCTAGCCATGTGTTTCACTGTGGAGACGGTGTGATGTGCTGCAGTAGTTTTCTGTCACACATTGCAAGTTCAGTTTTTTTGTTCAGTTTTTTTTGTTCAGTTTTTTTTTCTTCTAATCTTATCCCTGCATCAAAAACATACCTGGAGTGTTGCTTTGATTCTTCCATGCATGTTTTGAGGAATCCTTTAGCTTCCTGTGGCAACCATTCAGCTCTGCTAAACGCCAGGCTCTGCCTTCGAAAGCTGCAATTTCGAAGCGACTCCTTCACTCAACTCCTTCAGACTAGCAGAAGCAATTAATAGAGTTAGTTAATAGTTAATAGAGGAGCAATGTTGTGATGACGTTTTGAAGGCGGAGCTTCAGAAAGATTTGAACTCTGCCACGGCCAGAAGGCGGAGCTTCAGAAAGAGGAGGAGTTTTTAAAGAGACAGAGGCCTAATTTCAAGGCATTAAATTAGGAAGTGAAATTTCTCTCTGTAGCCCTTTTACAACAACCAAAGTTAAGTTTGTAAAATAGTTGATTATTTTACAAAGTGGCACTACATCTCTGGAAATCACACAATACTGTCTCTTTAAATATAAAAATAAAAGCTTGGATTGATCTGATTTTCCATTTTTGTTGTGGCTGTAGAAATAACATGGCAGTCACATGAAAATAAGAACTTGAACAAGACAGAATATGAACATCAAAGCATATGACTTCTGCTTCATGAATCCCTCTGTTAAATATTTCATCTGTATTATGACTGAGATTCCCTTTCCTCTAAGGTGTCTCAGATGAATATTATAATGACATCATCAGAACTATTTTCCACAATAATTACCTTCCTTCAGGAAAGAACGTAACCTTAAATCTAGAATCCCTTTTCCTAACCTCATTAGTAGTTTTCCCTTGAACCAGATATTTTCCACACCAAACACGTTTGACCTGAATGAAGCAAACATATCAACAATAGTTTAAAAAGACTCTGTATATTGATGGGTGAATGGATTGTTATTTGTTTTACTGCTGGTGGCAAACCAAAGTACTGTCTACAGTGCCTTGAGGGACAATTACAGAGAGGTGTCACTACGGCAATAAAAAACCAGTCACCCATTAATTGTGGCTGCTGAGGACTAGGAGAGGTGACCGGTCTCTGTCTTTTTCTGCCTTGCTGCTCCCTGAAGCAGGATGCCCACAGAATCTGCTTTAGCGAAACCCACCACCACCACCACCACCCAGGAGGTTTCTGAGCCCCGATTCACTGATGCTGTCAAGCAGAGCTGCTTGTAGGGGAACAAATGGAGTAGAAAGATGCTCAAATCAGGTCAATAAACACAGAACTGAAAGGTGGGATTCAGCAGAGCAGCAGATTGCTTCAGGATATGTAATAATTGACATATATACACACTAGTTTGGTTAATCACAACTAAAGGTAAGGTTCTGGCATCTCTATTAACTTTATCTTATAGCAGTATTTCAGTAGAACATTGTTTTGTCTCAATATGTCAGGGAGACTGATTACCTAAGTGTAGTTTTGTGTTTTTGTTCACAACATTGATCGCTTCCTATTTTAGATCCAAACTCCTCTAAATATATCCTTTTTCATCTGCTGTATTTGAAACTTCTTTGATTCTTAGTTTTTTTTTTTTTTGTTGGAGTCGCTACACTCCCACTCACTCGCTGTAACCGAGTCAGCCGCCGTTGCTACGGCTGCATACCAGTTCTCTCTGCCCAACGAGTTCAGCTGAACAAAAATGGAGTTTGCTTTCGCACACAGTGACCCTCAGGTAACGGAGACAAGAAATGCTTCGGGTAGAACAGTTAGTCCTGACTGAGATTTCCTGTTGACTAGCAAAAAAATATAGAAGATTTTGAAGCTGTGCCCTAAAAGCAGGTCACTGCACAACAACCCAGTGGCAGATATTATGCAAAGAGGAAAGGTCAAAGGTTCCTTTCTCCAAATCCTCCAACCTAATTAAAGGGTGTGGCAGTAGGGGATGCTGTATCAGAAAACAAAATGTGTTGAGTTAGAGGGTCTGGTGCCTCTGGTGACTTTGTTAAAAACTATGCAGCCTGTTTTTTTCAACACCAAAAAACATGCAAACATTTCTCACACAAAAAACAGAACGTTCAGTCTGTTACAGGCCTGATGTTTAGCTTGCAATTATTAATAATTGATCGCTGTGGTAGATAAGTTACTGCATGCTTTTGGCTAATCTGCCATAGTGGTAGATTAGCTGCCACCTAATTTAAACACCTGCTGTACTGATGATCTGCCAGAGACTTGGTGTTTGGGTCGCCTTTTTATTGTTTTATCTGAACTGGAATGCCAAATTCTGCAGCACTTTACATGTTAAGGTTGTCAAAGTCAAGCTAGCATAACTGACCTACTTCCTTCTTCCTCACTAATTATTTTTTAATTGAAACTTTTTCCTGATCCGATTATCTAGTTGTCGTAGTGCTGATAATTAGTAGCAAAGCACTGTGTCCCTTTTTCTTTTTCATATCAAGCGTACATTTAAGATTTAACTCGTTGGGTTGAGAACTTGACAGCTAAAACCAATGGCTGTCATCGTCAGTGAGCAGCTTTTTTTGTCATCCAGCAAAGAGCTGGGGGGCCAGTGGCAGGATCTAGAGCCAGTGACGTCATGCTGCAATGTGTCCATAACCACTTACATGAGAGGTATTCATATTTCATCCACGACACTAATGCTCATCATCAGCCGTCAGTGGAGACGTTGGCGTTTTATTCACCCAAAACCTTTAAAGTTTCCATCACTTTGCGGCTGGTTTCACTCATTATCAGCAGACTGAATGTTCAAGGAAAGTACTGCCAGAGCTGCTTTATTCAAAGAGCCTTCTAATTCTCGTCAGGCCCACGTTCATACATCTAGACGAAGTAATTATAGTGTGTGATGTGTTTTGTAAGGACTTTTTCTCCAATATGTGACAGATTGAATGCGGTTTTTAAAGCTGCTTTGTTTTGACTTTAAAATCACACTGAACATTTAAATAGTTCTTCCATTATGACTGCTCTAAATCTTTCCTGAGCCATCCTGTGTGTTTCCAGATCATTGCATTGTCATAATATAGTTTATTGGTATTAATGGCAATAAGTAAAAATACAGAACATCTGAAATGTAACTGGAACCACTCAACTAAATAACTGTGATAGCTTAAACCTGAACCCAACCAGTGTCTGTAGCTCCCAAAGTTGATTTATTTTTCAAATTTTTACATTCAACTAAAATCTGTGACACCAGACTTTAACCTTGAGAAGCTTGAAATGCAGATTCAGGTTTTAGCCAATTCCAAATCCTTCTCCAGAAAATATTTTTTCAATTTCTGTTTTTTTTCTCCTTATTTTAGATGAACCAAGTAAACACTAAGTGCAGTCTTGAAATGATAATTTCATTAATTAAAAAAAAAAAAAAAAAAAAATATATATATATATATATATATATATATATATATATATATATATATAATATGTTGAAACTCTTCCATGGGCGCCATGTTTACAGACTCTCTTTCCTGTTGTTCAGACATATCAATGATGGCAACACAGTGTGATTATTGGCAATCACAGTTGAGTACAGCAGACTCCAGACTGCATCAAACATCTTTCTGGTAAAGTCATCCAGTGAGCCTGCTGCTGTAAATAACATCTGATCTGTGTCTTCTGTCACCAGCCATGGCTGCTGCTTCTCCCTCTTTCAATCATTCAACTTTAATAATTATCACATTAAAACACACACCTTGCTGTCTGCTCATATTCACCATGACAGCTCTGCTGGATGTTTCTGATGCAACCCTGCTGAAGCAACAAGTCTCCCAACGTTGTGTGGTGTGAGAGAGTTGGAGTCGTATCAATCTGTCACAGGGTGATGTGTTCATGGCCGGTCCGATTTTTGAAACTGCTCTAGTCTAATTTTTATGCTTTGTGCTCGGAGCGACGTCATGCTTTATTATTTATCTTATTATTATTTGTATAATTCTTGGTGTAGAGCTATCAAATAAATTTGTAATTTAGTACTTTTATGTATGTGCGTAAAAAAAGAGAAATGTTTTAAGTCGATTCAGCTCTGCTTTTTTGTACCGGCTTAGTATTGGTCAATACTAAACCTCAGATATCGGTACCAGAAGTGAAAAAAAATGGATCGTTGCATCCCTACTTTATTCTTTTGATGTGTTCAATTTCAGTGATTTGTATATTCTAAGAGTTTTGCAGTGATCAGTGTTTGCTGTGGCAAGTGGAACTGAACACAAAAAAGTTTTGTTACGCACATTTAAATTGTAGTTTAACAAGGCAGGCAGTTAGTTTAAATAGACTAATATAGCTTTTTTTTAAAAAACTGAATAGGTATAAGCACTTTGCATTCTGATGGTTTAATAACCTATGTAACAGTTAGAAAAACAATCAATATTTGTTATTGAACTCATATGTCTATTAATTCAATAATGTAGCAACAAAAAGGGCTTTTGGAATTGAAAATGTTGCTTATTTTGTCAACATACAGTCTTTAAATTAATTAATTACAGACCCTGTAATTAACTCAAATAGAATTTTTAATGGGGTCTCAGCACTAATATAAATTTCAAATGAGATGTTGCTCAACTAGGTGTGAGAGGGCAGTTCAGGCTAAATGAAACTCTGTATATATATAATTTCATGTAAATTCCAAAAGTACAATGTTTTATCTAGAAGGAAATAAAGAGCTACTTTAATCATCTTTTGGAGATGTATTCCAGTCTTTGTGCCCATCAGGCACTGAAGTGTAGTAAAGTACTGCTCTTTAGTTAATATATGCAGTTAATGCAGGAGTTGGAGTTAAAAAGCAGCACTTTCCAGTACCGTCAGGGATGTGCTCCGGTGACCTTTGCAATAATGAGGTGAAGGTGTCAGAAACCGAGAAGCAGAGGGAAAGTTTTTCTGGAAAAGAGGGTGGACTTGCGCCAACTTTATGTGCTGTTTATATTTTTCCTGACAGAAAGAGATGACGCACCAGACATCAAACGTCAAACGCTGCCCTCACTCCCTATTGTTTTCTGTCTTTCCCAGCGAGGCCTCAGTTAGAATTGCTGATGAGTTTCATCCGTTTCCACACTGGAAGAAGTTTTATTTTTACTAACACCCCTTCACCTCTGAGGCTTGCATATAAATATGTGCATCTAATTTTTTCCGCCCCTTATTTCCATAAACTTTCTTTTGTCTTTTTAGAGTTCTGTCATCTCGAGGCACTTTTACTACAAAAAGTCATTTGAGTTCAATTATACATACATTCTAACAATCCCTCTTAGTGAGCATGCATGTGGTGACAGTGGAGAGGAAAACCTCTCCTTTAACAGGAAGGAAACTCCAGCAGAATCAGTACCTGGCTCAGAGAAACATTACATAAACTTGTGTGCTGATCCTTCATACACAAACAGTTGTTACTTTGACCTTTTTGCTTAGTTCAGTTATAACAGCTAAATGGTTGAATAGTTATATCTTTGTTGCATGTACAAGTGTAAGTGTTTTGTTTTGTTTTGTTTTTTTTTGCTTCTTTTCAACTTAAAAAGTTGAAATATCCTCTAATCCACTCCTGTCTTTTTCTTTATAAGAACAATATAATGAATACAGTTTTATTTAAAATCACTTAAAAACACCATTGGCCAATGTGTTGTACACTTAAACAAATAAAACATCAAAACAAAACAACAATCAAGAGTTACAACTTGTTCACTCCATAAACCATGGTGTGAACATACCAATTTACAACTAAAATGCTCTTGTGTATAGCAGTAGAGACATGGTTTGATATATATATATATATATTTTTTTCTTTAATTGGAAAGTGGTTGGATATGGAGAAACAGTCTAAAATGGAGTGTACTAAAAACTTTATCTTGAACTTTTTTAACTCGTCAGCTTACATGGGATACAGAGAAACCAGTTTTTTGACGATTCATCACAGATTACTTAATTATGACACTCAAGACATTTAAATTCTCAACAGAAAAGAAAGAGTTGATCAGCAAACATAAAAAAAATGTCTTTAAAGTGACATTTCTTCTGTTCATTGCATTGCGTGACTGTCTGGTTTCATCCATAACCTCTTCAAGGTGACGCTACTGCTGCTTTAATGCAACAGCTTCTGATCACTGAACTCCGTTTCTTTGGATTCTTCCAGGAAAATCAGCTTAATTCTTCCCACTCCAACTCCTGCACACTGATGGCCTGGACTGCTGCCAAAACTAAGAGCCTTTCTTTTGCTCTTCTTCATTGTTGCTGTATCTTTTAGTCAAGCAGTGACCTGAAGCTTGCAGCCTGCTGATGCTTGTTCTGGTCTATGCTGTGTTTTTGTGTCTGATTTGGTTTTAAGGAAGTGATGAACCAAACCGGCAATTAATTAGCACAATTACTTTGTCCTTAACGAACCCTGTCAGTTATCTGTGCTACATAATGCTGGAACTAATAAATAATATGGCAGTTGAGTAATTTTTTGATTAATTTCTTGATTAAATAATCAAATACATGCAGGTTTTCTTTCAAAGCCTGCATTTACAGTCTGATTGGGAACATTGTTTCAGTTTATACAATTAGGTTTTCAGATGCATTGTAAAAAAAATTAAATGTAGCTTGTTACATTGTTTCAATGATTTTGTTAATGGGCATTTATTGGCAGTAAAATCTTTTTGTATTGATCTTTCTCAATACAGAAAGAATGGAGAGCGAATAAACTGAACCTTGATGATCTTATTTTTACTTTTCTTAACTAATCTGTTTTTTGTATTTTTGTTTTTTTGCTCTAAAACAGTTGCAAATGAGCTCCTCCTCGATATTTTAAGCTGTAACTATAGAACTCCAGCATAACTTTACAGGAATATTTCAGCGTGGTTTTATGCGAGTTACTCTCCTCTAAGGTTTTTGAAAATCTTTCCATGAAGTCGCTCTGAGGCAGAATGTTCCATCGTTTTTTAGCTTTTCATGCTGACATCTAGACTCGTCTTTGCTCAGGATGATTGAGAATCATCCATCTGCTTGTGGCTCCAACAACTCCTAGATCATGTCAGTAAAACCTTTTAGGCTCTTCCACAGTGAAGCCATCACCAGCTTTGCATTTTGGGTTGCGCTCAGGTGCCAGCTTTAATTTAAAAAATTTGGCTGCTTTCATTTTGCTATGACAGATCCTCGTACTGCCAATAGATGGGTTATATGTCAAATGAGCAGGAAGCTGCTGATTAACGTGGAAACCTTCACAAGCTCCACATTGCTCTCTGAGTCATAAGCTCTCATCATAAAACTTTTCTCTCCCCCCTCTGTCTTTCTCCAACAGGTTTAGTTCTATTGTTGGTTTTAGCTCAAGAATAGTTGCAGCTTTTCAGCTCAAATGGAGCCATTATCCAATTATTCAGTGCTTCCTCTTTTGCTGTGAAAGAACAGACTGGGCTTACTGCAGATGCTATATTTTAGTTTGTCATATTTCTGGGGAGGCCACAAAGACGGTCTTGACTTAATTGTTCATAAAGTCGTCACTTTTCTGCATTTGTCTCGTCATGCTATAAATTAGAACATGTTTCCCTGAGGGTCATCTGTCAGATCAAGTCAAATTTATTGGAAAGGGACATTTTAGTAACAAGGTAGATCAAAGTGCTTTACTCATAAAAACATCATGGGTTATGAAATGATCAATAAGCATTATATTTTGTCACATTAGAAGTATTCTTTTGAAAATAACCTTTTTCACTAAGTCCACATTTAATACTCCAGTCTTAAATGTCATGTTTTCATCAGCTATAAGCAGGAAATCATAATTAACAGAAATAGACTTGACGTTCAAAATGTTCACAATGAAGCAGAGTTTAACTTAAAGTATCCAATCATCGTCCAAAAAACTGGACAACAGTTTGTGTCAACATATAATAAATTATTGTAGCTGTCATAGTACACCTTATCATTTCTATTGGAATATATAAGGTTACATTATTTTCTGTGGTGTTTTTTTTCCTATTTATTTTTAACAGAGGGCTCCTAATAGAGATCAGATCAAATGCTTTGAAAATTCACCCAAAAACTGTACATTTTGTACAGTTTTAGATAATGGAGGCTGTGAATTCCTTCTCTTCTTATTCTCATCATCTTTAGCTTCTGAAGCAGTTTGGCTTCCGTCTCTAGTGGTTACTCAGCAGCTTGTTTTCAGAGTGAAATGTTGCTGGGAACATTAAGCATGAGATTACAGTAAGCTGTCTTTCCTAAGAGCGTAAGGCAGCATGTTCATGGGAAACGTGTTCATTTGAGAGCTGGCGGTAGAACAGAAACAGAGGAACATGCTGGATCTCCTGACTGTGATCTCTGTAATTAAATGAGTAAATTAGACTGTTGTTTACTGGCATACTGAGGAGCACATCGCCTTCCAAAAGTATTCATGCACCTTAGTCTTGCATTTTGTCAGGCTGAAACCATTTTATTGGGATGTTGAGCACAAGCACAAAAGGGTGCATCATTGTGAATTGGAAGAAAAAACATTTTTTTAAAGTAATCTGAAAAGTATAGGGTTCACATGTACTCACCTCTGTTTTTAGGGATTCACAATCTACTGCGAATGTATCACCATTGCAATATCGTGTGTACAAAGGATAGTTTGGAGCAGAATATTTGTTGGCAAAAGTATTCAATGTGTTTTGAACCTGCGTTTTTCATGCTAACATAACATTCAGCCAGAGAGTCTTATGGCACCAGATGTTCACACTGGAGATTATAAATGATGCCCAGTATGCTGAATGTCACACAGTGACGGAAACACAGATGAGGAGGAAAGAAGAAAGTAGGCATGTATGACAACTGAATTTGTAATCACAACATCGATCATAATTAAAGATTTTCTAATCTCTTGCTGCCCTAATAAGAATAATTTTCAAAAACAGATAAAGAAAAATGATACTTGAAAGATTCACTAAAAAATGCAGGTTAACTGTCAACAAGATGGCAGAAGATGAGCATAACTTCAGGTCATCTGTTTATAATTCCTGTGGGTTTTTTTCACAGGGTTAAAAATTGCAGGGTTAAAACCCCCCCCCGGCAATTTAAATTTCTTTCAGTATCACACCACCCCATTTACTCTAATGCTCCTAAATAGATTAAGTAAATATAGTCCACATCAGCATAATTTTCTCAGTACAAATCCAACTGTTGTGTGGGGAGCTGAGATGTTAAAGA
This sequence comes from Poecilia mexicana, assembly GCF_051168715.1. Taxonomy (NCBI): domain Eukaryota; kingdom Metazoa; phylum Chordata; class Actinopteri; order Cyprinodontiformes; family Poeciliidae; genus Poecilia; species Poecilia mexicana. The sequence goes on from NW_028263388.1 coordinate 6,462,057, forward strand.
AAATTAGTTAAAAAGTCGACTTGAAAAAGAAGTTGTCAAGATTATCTAATATTTTGAAGATACTTTGAAGATCGCAAAAAGGTGATCTATCCAGGTGAGACAAAATGGAGCGTATTGATTTGCATTCAAAACAAAAAGTCTGCAGCCCATCACCGTAAACACACCGTTCCTATGGTGAAATGAAAAGTGTTGCAGAGATCACAGATTTTCTTTGAAATGTGCGTGGGTTCAAAATACAACATTTTATTAGGGTAATTCATCTCCCGACTTTCAAGTCCAAACAGAACCCACCAATACCAACTGAGTCTGTGATGTTTGCTGCGTTACCAAGAAAAACCTGAAGCTGATTTTACTACTGTCTTGGGGAAAAGTGAAGACGAATGATCCCAGCTTCTTTCTAAGCTACCCTGCGTTTGTAGTCTCTGTTTTGTACCCGATTCATTTATTCCTGGTGTGTGACGGGGCTGAAGTCGGTCTACTCCTACAAACCTGTCAAAAACACACACACACACACACACACAGTCCAGCCTGCTCGTCTGCTCCATTTTACCTTTTTCCTTTTTGCATCACATGACTCCTCAAGTACTTGTTGTACTCCCAGGAGACCGTTGTTATGGGCGAGTAACCATGACAACATAGCAACTGTGTGGTGACTGCTTCTATCAAATTCTGCCCGTTTAGCGAGGCAGATGGCTCTCGGGCTTGTTTTGCCTCAGGTTTGCCTGAGGTGGAGATGTCGGCTGTTTGGACGTCGCCGTACCCGCTGAGTAACCGTGACAACATCTGGACACGGTGGCAGATTTTCAGATGGGTCTGTCACGCACCGTTTTGATTCTTGCCACGCTGGATGATGAAAAAGCTTTACCTCACACTCACAGCTGACTTGTGTTCTCTGAGAGCTGGAAGCCGTCCAAGTCAATCAGAGTGGTTCAGTGAAGGCTGCTGAACGGCTCCACCGGAGCGAGACGAGGTTAAAGTGTTGATCTGCTCCCCACGCAAGGCTTCACATGGAGAATTGATTTCTTCCAGTGAGAAACAAATTATTTTCTGCTCGCAGCAGAACGGGAATGGTTGATTATATCTGAACCACTCATGAAAACATAACGCATGTTTCTGGCGTCGTCGTTGGGATTTGATTGGAAATGTTGAAATTTTCAACAAAATTTGAAATCTGGCCTCAAAAAAAAAAAGTTTAAATCAGTTTAGGTTTAACCCACGTCATACGTCAAAGGACAGTTATCCCTGACTCTGGCAAATGCATGAAAACTTATGAATTCGAAGAAAGTAAAAAAAAAAAAAAGATCTTTAAAAATTGCTGTCTTTGTTTTCTGGCATTTAGCAAATAGAAATAATTTTGGTAATTCTGACCTAGAACTTCATTTTGGTCTAACTTTTTCATTGGACAGAGGCATATATGTCTTTATTCTGTGCATGTAAATATCTTTAAAAAAATAAAAAAATAAGGGTGCGTCTCCAGATGGTGATGTCTGAAGCTTCAAAACCCACACCCTTTCTTCAACAGATGTTTTGCAGAACAGAAATTTTCTTTCCACTTTAGCCGTCTGTATGTAAAGATTTTTTCCACTTATCGACCACTTGCAAAAATATATAAATGTCCACAAAAGTTTCCACATACTCCACTAGCTGGGAGTAATCAAGCTTCTTCTACTTTTGCTTGAAGGACTTAACCTTCCTATCGACAAATCTGCACATAGTCTAAGGGACGGCATTTCACATTTGATTTTAGTCACTCCATCATTTATAATTAGAAATGTTGTAGGAAGGAGGTCACCCTTAAAACACAATGCTGAATCATTCAGTTCGCTGCCGCTCACACAGGATGTTAAATGTGTTTATCTGATGAATTATTTTATGTGGGTGAACGCAAGTGAATGAATTTTTAGTTGGCTGGAAAGAGCCGTTTGTTAGCAAACTGCTTCATCACTCGCGGTGTGAGGAAAAGACTCGTCTCTGATTTATCGCAGTTGTGAGAAATCACAACACAGCTGCTAAAACTTCTGCTCCCTCCATATGGAGCGCCGCCTCATCTTTATTTTTCACATGACTGCAACTTCACACAGGGTGCCCATTCACTTTGAGCAGTTTGTTCCAAGGAAATCTTTTTAGAAAAATATTATCACAGAAAAATTCTGGGATATTTTGCTATTTTTTTATAATTATTTCTATTTTGGTCTGGCCTTTAAAACTTTTTATTTATAACAAAATAGTTTAAGTTAATTTAAAACAATCAGCCATCTGTAATGCAAAAGCAAAGAAATCCCAGGCTGCATAGGAAACGCGTACATTCACCATATTTTAACTCCAAGCACACATTTCACACTAATTCAATAGAGTCTAGAGTCTAGGTTCAAATCCATGTTAAATTCACAGACTGTCTGACTTTCTTTTAACCATGAGATGAAGTGAGAAGTCAGTTCAGCCGCCTCAGCCAGGAAATCTTCTTATAGTCTTATATTTAAGACATGCAGGACAGGATTCTGGCTACCAAACATCACATAATTGGCTTTTAAGAGCTGAACGTTGTAGGTAATTTCATGCTTTTTACAAGGGGAAATTTTCAAAGGTATAGATTAGATTATTTCAGAAGTATTCAAATGTACAAAAAGATGCCATCAATCATTTAATTTAGCTTTATCCATTGTTGGAGATGAAGGATAATGATGTTGCAGCTGCTTGTCTTTCACCGCCTTAGAGGATCTGAACTAATCATGTTTTTCTTAAGTTCTTTTTTTATTGTCAAATCACTCTATGGGTTATAGGTTATTATATAATTGTTGTGTGCTTGTGAATCCAGCTAGCTCTATGCATTCAAATCAGATTCATAGTTTTTGTAATACTTGCCATCACTTTCTTGTGCCACTGTGGGTGATATCTACATTTTGTTTCAGTTAAAATGTTCTTCCACTTTTTTTGTTTGTTTTTGGCTTAAAACATTAAAATAAACGGTACATGTATGCAATCCATCACTCTTATTGTTACAACACAGTTTTTAAATAACAGTTAATTAACTATGAGGCATGTCAACAATTCACACACAGCTCATTAATTAAGCTAATCAACCAAACCATGGTTTAGTTGTTTTTTTTTTGGACTGTGAAAGGAGGCTGAAGCCCACAGAGAAATCCCATCCATCACCAGGAGAACATGCCAGCTTCATGCAGAAAGCCAAGGCTGGGCATAGACACCAGGTTTTTCTTGCTGCTTTTGATCTACATCTTTTTTCAGATTTTTGTGTCACTAATGTAAAATAGTAACTGTGTTTTTATCAACACTTTTTGTTTTTTTTCTTTTTATATTTGGATTGCTGGGAGCTGCCAAATTCAAAATAATTTACTCAATTTTACAAAAAAGTCAGACGATCGCTTGAGGTGTTGGGGGGGTGGGGGGAGAGTTTTTGCATGATTTATTGTTTCTCTCTTTTCTCGCTTTCCACCAAAACCAGGATGATAAAAGTCTTCAGTCTGGTGCACTGAGGTCAACTAGGCCTTTCTTGAAGGGCAATTTTATTTAGACTTGATTATTCATCTTGTTTGTTCTCTTTTTTCATTTATTTTGGATATTTAAATGTCTCCCAGTTCCAGTGTTGATTTAGAGTTTAGTGTTAGGATTTAGAGTTTATTGATCGTTGAGAATGTGCTCTTGCATTATTGTGCCTTTAGCATTATATTACTCAAATTATCTCAAGACAACAGTATTATTTGTCACAGTAACTTCTGGGACAATTTATCATCCAGCAAAATGCATTATTGAGACAGGCCTACTGCCATCCAGTGGTGGTTCTGTGCCTTACCAGAGACATGAAGATTGTAAAAATATCCAATTCCAAACCTCCAGTACAGAGGAGGGAACTCTGAATTTTTTCTTAGATATGTGGCTCATGCTGCTTGCTGCAACAATGCATAACGCAGTGGTTCTTAACCTGGGTTTGATCGAACCCCAGGGGTTCGGTGGGTCGGTCTTAGGGGTTCGGCGGAGCCTCTGCCACGGAGGTAAAGACACTTGTGTAAAGTCGTGATGATGCCCCGCTTTGCCACTACTTGCTGCAGAGGATCGCGTTACATTGCTTAGCCAATCAGCACTGATTGAAGGAGTTCCACCCTCAGCATGGATTTGAACTTGTGTCTTTAATTACTTCAGCAAAGCTCACAGTTTTTACCAAATTCTGTAGCTGTCGGTGTACAGTCATCCCTCACTATAACACGGTTCACCTTTCACGGTCTCGCTGCTTCGCGGATTTTTTTGTGCAGTTTTTTCCACAGTGCATTGTATTCTGCGTCCTGATTGGCTAAACAGTCTCCGAGATCCTTCTCTACCTGTGTGCCAATAATGTATTTAAATATAAGTAATACAGATTGGCCATTCAGGAGATGAAAGCTGAAAACTTTGAATGACTGCTAGAAAAATCTGTGGCCAGAATCAGCGCAAAACCGACCGGATATGCATATTCAGAGCCCGGCTTTTAAACGGAAATAGAAACAAGAAGCAGCAGCAGCCAGCAAATTTCCATCTCAGATGATTCTTCTGCATCGTTAACAATTGCTATTTAGAACAATCATGATAAATGTATGATGGTTGTGAGTTATATGTTGTAGCCCATTGGAAAACAATCAAGAATCAACTGCCTCATGTTTAATTCTCATTATCTGAAGGGCATGATGATACCTAGATGATTAGTTAATGTTTCTTCAGTGTCCTTCATGGAAATAATGTCGTCTCCTCTCCGCCTGTACGTCCCTGCTGCAGTAAATCAACATTAATCAGATACCGGTGATGCTTGGAAATCCTGGATTCACATAAGCGGGACCAAACACAGCAGTGTAGCATATCTCATTTTAATGTGCTGAGGATTTGAACTAAGTTCCAGATTAATTTTTTCCCCCACCGCATTGAAAACAAATGAATACATTACCCAATAGTTGGTTTATCACAAAGATGGTGATGAACACATAGATGAGGATCATCACGATGCTATCCCTTAACTGATCCTCATTACTGCATAAAATTAAATTAGATTATAAACTGGTTTCGAATATGATTCTGGTGGTAGAGGTAATGGCGTATATAAGTGTGTCAAAAGATTCAACGATAAAAGGATATTGTGTTTTTTGGTCACCAGAGTCTGTAGTAGAAATATATTCTCTCTACAGTAACACCCAGGTTTCTGGGATTACAGTGAGATGTTTCACTGAAATATGGTATGATCTTCCTGGTTGGCATTGTTGCCTTCATTGAAACCATTTCAGTTTGCTTAATGATTTATCCAAGATTATTGTCTCTTATGGTGTTTCATTGGATAAACTACAGATATTTGTGGAGATGACTGATATATTTGGAAGATGGAATCTAGTTCTGAGTAATCTTTGCATCACAGATTTTGTTATTTTGTTAATGTTTATTATGGCAATACATTTGTATTGCCATAATAATTGATTTCAGAATCAATATTTTACAGAAAAAAACTCTTCTGTACATCTGTAGGACTGGTGTGAATGTAATTATGCATTTTTCCATGAATTAATGACACTGAACACTGGTGCTGATTTAAAATGAATAAAAAATGACTGACTTCCCAGACTTTGAATCTTTCTTTGTGGGTTATAATTGAAAATTATTAACACAATTATACATCACATGCTCAAACCAGTAGGCAGACAATTTCTGTTAAACCACCTGCAAGTCTTTTATGCAAGTCCAACGGATTGACTTTCTATCCTGTCAGTCTGTAAAATTGCATAAAGTGTCTTTGGGCTCCTGCTTCTAAGTTTTGCCACCAATTTAAAATTGAAATTAGGTTTAACATTTGGATATGTTTTGATGTAAACCATTGGGTTGTTGTCCTGCTGGAAGGTAAGAATGGCATTCCTCCAGGATTGAGCTAAATTTAGCTTCATCATTTTTCCTTAAGAGCCCCATTTGGGAATTGCAATTAAAAATAACTTATCACCTGATTCTTCCACCTGAGGTATGAATCTTAGCAGCTCTTCCAGAGTTACCATGGTCAGTTTAAGTGGGAAGCCAAGCTTTTCTAGGTCTGCCAATGTCCCTGACCTGTCTGGTGTCATGTGGGGGAAAAAAATGTGAATACTTTTGCAAAAGAACAGTGATATTATCAGACTGTAAATATTCCTAGCTGCTGTGTGAGTGGGACTCAGGGACACAGCTAAAAAAATCAAAAACTTAGGCTGTTAGATCTGATCTGAGGAGCAGAACTCAAAGCTTTGATAAACGGATCAACATATTGCTGAAAATAGTTTGCCCTCTGTTGCTATTTTGAATCGAATAAAACAAACGTTCCTAAAGGCTCTGCAAACATACAGCTAATCTGCTCTGTATCTATAGCAACATGCATATGCATCATACAGTATGAGTCATACATCATGAGGGAGCAATGTTATTTAAACTAATGGCTGGTCAGGTAAGTAATGATTATCTTCCCCTGAGAATCGTTTTTTAAAGCTATGATTTGTCAGAAGTGGCAAATGTGGATGGAAAATCACAGTTATTAGCTTTTTAAAAGGGCTAAGTTTGCCATGAATAAATAACGTAAAATAAACATTGTAAATAGTAGGCTAGCATTGACTTTTTTCACTAGCTGGCTACAGGTCAGCAAGACCCAATATAAACATGTCAGGAAGAAACGGACCATACTGCAGCTTCTTGAAAAGTCACAGAGATCATAGTATCAATATGGGCAAATTACATTCAAGTTATGTATGAGGAATATCGACTTAAGGTTTGTCATGACATTTTGTGGAAGTCTATATTGAGAATGATAAAAGGTGATCGTAAAAAGGGATTTTAATAAATCCTTCGCGGTGGTTTTGGCAGAAGTCTGTGTTGAGAATAAATAATTCTGTTTTATTCTCTTTTAGCTATTTGCATGCTTGTATTCACATACATGCATTCACATAGTCCGCTTGTTCGCAAAGCTAAAGGAAATGACATGTTGGGAAACACCCTCAAAGCTAAGGTTAAAGGCCCTCTTTAGGGTGTAGCTTAGGCAGAGGCTAACAAAGGGAATTACAAACTGCTGTTTGATGCTTTTTGCTCTATTAGGCCATAAGAATAGCATGCACAAACGGACCAGCTGTATTTTAGTCTTAATAAAAGGAATTCATGAATTCAATTTCAACCTCATACATCCAAAACTTAATGGAGAAAAGATATTTCTCCACATCTGGAAATGTCAAAGCTCCACAGTGGGAACATCTACCAAGATATGAAACTAAGGGTGCATTCATACTAGCGCTGCTTAATCTGCTTTAATCAAACTCTAGTTTGTTTGCCTAGACAGTCTGGTTCGTTTGGGAAAGCACTCAAACTGATGCGCACCATAAAAGTGAACCTGCGTCTCGATGTGGTTGAAGTGAACTCTGGGACGGTTCAAATACATATGTGAATGCCAAGTGGACTGGAGACCGCTTTAAAAGCAAGAAGTGGATTATAATGTAGGGCATTCTGGGAAATTCAACCAAAACTACCACATTAGTCTAGCACCAGCGGGAGAAATGGCTTTTTTTTTTTTTTTTTGCCAAAAGGAAAAAAACAGCCACTAAAATCTGACGCCACTCGAGTTTTGTTTACATTTCCTGAAGAAGGAAGTTGCGCTCATTTTGTCTTCAGAGGGGCTCATGTCTTTTCCTTCAGTGGTTCTTGGTGCAGCGCCACCACAGGCGAGGAGGTGAACAGGTTTTTCAAAGGTTTTTGATTCATTTGACACAGAGCAGTGTGAAAGAGAACTGTACCAGCTGAAAATGAAACATGTTGCAATTTTTGTCTCCAATCGAACCGAGTCTACGGGACTATCAGGTGAGAAAACACCCTTTAGATTTTGTTCATCAAACAAAGCTCAGATTCTTTAAAAACAGCCCCTTGGAAAGCTGTCTGACCTTTGTAAATCATTGTCTGTAAATCACTATCTTTACTTTAGGACATTTCAACAGGATGCTGGACAATTTGATCAGAGAATGCTTTGACCTTTTGTAAATCTGCTCTCAGTAACACCTCTGAATATTGTAACATAAAGCATGGGCTTGAACATGAGTTTTTAAGCCTGGTAAGATTTTAAATAAGACCACCACGTGACCTAATAGGATTCCCAGCCCATTGTTAGGATAATACTATCATGTCTGGGAAAGGATTGAATGGTTTAGATGGGCTTAGCATGCTCCTCGCCTCGTAATAGGAATTTTTTCTGAAGTCTCTCTTGTGGGGTAAAAAATGGCAGCAACCTTGCACATCTACGTAAGATGTGTTCAGGCTTTTATTTAAAGATTGCACCATTATAAAATGCTTCATTCCAATTCATTGATCAATGTGAGGTTCTTGCAGCGTAACCTTGAGCATAAATAGTATCTCTGCAATCATGGGGGGAAATTAACTCCCGCCTCTGGCTAAACATAGGGAAATTTGTTCAGTGGAGGATAAATGGGATCAACCCACAAGCCAAAGTGGGAGGTTTGCAATCTAAACAAGGCAAAGTGCTCCATATTTTTTAAACTAGCCTGCTGGGGGACCTGAACTGTTCTATACATCTGTTTGATGTGACTGGAGCTCATCTCTGCCTCACACCAACAGCTGGAGAATGGAGGCTAAACATTATGAATGACGATACTCAAATCGCTCCGCCTGTATGGGAAAACTGCACAAGGTCAAAATATGTCCACTCAAATCCTTACCGTTACCGTGAATAACTTTGGTAAAACATAATCATAATCATTGCTCATACTGGTGTAAGCTTACGTTCTTGGACTTGTCCCTTAAGGTGTGCTGGTTTGTTTTAAACACCAAGCTGTTAAACTGCAGTACAAGTAGAAATTCTCTGTTGTGAGAGTAGAAGTTTGTCCCCCAGGATAGAAAAAAGCAGCTTTAGGTGGAAATGTGAGCCCGACTTCGGTCGACTACCCCTCGTTTGAAATCTATGTTGACTTTTGACAGTAAGGCCAAGACGGAGAGGGTAAGCGCTTTCATGGATCTGTAGCTTTTATGTCCATAAGCCAGACTTCTTCTATCAGACGCAGCTGTACCAGCCCACAGGGAATTAAATAACAAGAATAGAAAAACTGTAGATAAGAGTAAAGAAATAAATAAAGGGGAAAATCTTGTTTCAGCAGTTTCTTTGAAAGAAAACTCGGGGATACAAATTGGAAGGCATGGTCGTTGTTCAGAAACCAGAGGTCAAAGCTGACGTGAACAAGAATCTAACCGGACGAATGAACAGGCTTGTTTGCGTGGTAGAAAGATCAAAATGGCTACCCTAAAGATTAGTTTACAGTCCTCAGGCTTCAGAAGCAGCAACATTGGGAGGGCTTTTAGACTCTAGAAGGAAGGCAGAGTCATTTCTAGCAAAACAAACAAACCATAAATAGAACTGGATGAGGTGTGAAAGAGAGAGTCACAGAGGATGACAAATCTGGGATTAGCTGGTCTTATTACCAGATGTTGTACATTAGCACAACAGATTTCATTAAAGAGGATGACACATAAAAAATACAATTATCAGTCACCCAAAAGTGTGATCTAATGATGCGAATAATCAATTATTTCAACTCTTAATTCCCCTCAGTGCAAAGCAGAAACATAGTAACTATGACTAAGCAGCCGGCTAGAACTAATCTTAACTTTAATTAGTGAGTCTGACTGCAGCAAGGGCTGCAGCTTCCTCTATTATTTATTTAAGGTCTATTTAGACTACTAAGCTGACATTGCAGGGTTTTCATTTTAATGATGTAGTCACAGCTAAACAAAATAAAACATTGATACTCAAGGTCGGTAGTTGACTTTTTCAGAAAGTTAATGAGAAAAATGCTTTTTAAAATTAGACGGAGAGCTATTTGTTTAAACTTTTTTTTTTGCACGATATGTTTTGGTTATTTTTCCAGTATTACCTTTTCTTATACTGGTATTACAAAATGGTATTTATGTACTTTGAGAAATATATTAGTTTTATTGCTTATTAATGGATGAAAAACTACCGAACTGTGACACAAACCACACACATTAATCACACGCAGTCAGATATAAAATCCTAATAGTGAAAGCGGACTAGTTGAAGTGAAATAACAGTGTGGGAGAGTCTTTAATTGACAACAAGGTAATTTATCCTTGACCGTCTTGTGTTTTCCATTTTCACCACATTTACCAGGTTTTAGATGCTAAAACAACTTAAATGCAGCTGAGTGGCTAATTGGACATCCAGAGCAGTTTTTTTCCCCCCCATCCTTAATCAACAGATCACGTTATGTTGATTACAGTTCATACTAAACCATGCGTATGTTGACTTTGGTTCCCTCCAGTCAGAGAAGACGGTCTTTCATTAGCTGTGTTTCTGTGCAGACAGAGACAGCAGCAGGGCAAAGCAGATGTTCATGCCACGTTGGGTTATTTGGACCCAAGGCTGGTGAAAGGAAATTACTTTTTATATTTCTTCTTCCTCGGTTGGATTGAGTAACAGATATATTTGTCAGTGTCAGCCTACAGTAGTTCTTGTAATCGTCTTGTTTTTGGAGCACACCGGTCTTTCTCAGACCAACACTTTGAAAACTTGAGGATCCAGCAAGTTGGAACTATTAACTCTCATTAAGTCCCCATTAATTGGACGGAGCCCTGTTGACACCTGCATTGTTAAAGCCCAGCTGTGTTTGTTGTTTTAAGCTTTTTGTTGTTTACTTTCCAGCAGTGAATCATGTAGATGCAGTGAAGGAAATTAGCAGCAGCTGAAAGCCAAATGCTGACAACCAAGTTTGTGTCCCTGAAGTTTCTTATCTGCTTCGCTGACAGGTTTTCTTTCTTCCTTTCTTTAAATGTCTGGCTGAGCTACTTGGTGTGAGAACTTGGAAGCTTAACAAGCTCCCTTGCCTGCAGGTTGACTCTTTACAGATTAAAATTGCATTAGCACAGGTCAGAGTTAATCATTTCAAAATTCATAATTTTTACATGAAAGTGTCATGTAAAATTTAGCAGATTGTTGCAGATGGTAATAAAATTCAACCTTGAATATACTTATCTGTTGTGCTATGTTTTTTTTTAAAATAAATTATTGCATGAACAAACTTATTTGCGTGTGATTTTTTTAAATTATTTTTTATTACATTTCTTATTTAAACATTGCAATTGCAAAATTATTTTCCTGACATTAGCGACTTATCAACACAGTTTTGCACACATTTGTAATGGGAACACAGCTAGTGGCTGCACTTCCTTCTTCCCATGACTTCAGCACCATATGGGCTCGTGGTTCTGGTGGCATCTGGTTTGCAGATTCTATTCTGTGTGATGCTTGTAGTTTCTAAGAAGTTTTAAAGATTCCCTCTCTAAATGCAGACCTTGAGGTCTCCGTTTCCTGTCTCAGCTGAAGGACTTCTTGCAGATTGATTGTTCATATATATTCAGAGCAGACTCTGGTCAGACCGGCGGGTTGATTGGCGTGGCTGTCCTATGGCGGCTGTTGAATCTTAATGCTCGTTTGTGTGTAGGTGTTTGTCATTGTGCATCATTTTGTCCTTTTTGTTATCTTTTTTTTTTTCTTTACTATATTTGTGTAATTGAAATGTTCTGCTTGTGTAAAACATGCCATCCTCTCTGTTTGATAGCCTGTCCTTTTGGTGTGGATTTATGTGGGAGTGTGTGGGCGGATACATCCCAATATACTAAAAATGTGTCAGTCTTTTCAAAAAGCCCATTCCAAAATGTGCTGCGTTCCTGTTGCTATGCATTTCAGAGCTGCCTCGGTGATTTACTCACTCAGACTGACCAAGGAGCTGTTGGTGCCAGTTTTCAGCATTAGTCTTAGTGCACCACAGATAAAGGAGCGCAGTGGTGACCAGTTTAATTTTAAATTTAGAGTCTGGAGTTATCAGCAGTGAAATGTGTTTTTACCACCGTTACTGAACGGTAGCCAGTGTTTTCTGCAGCTGTAAAGACAACAAATGAAAATAGTGTAGAATTAGAAAACCACCCATGGGGTATTCAGAAGTAGAGCTACAACTGATAGATTCTGACTTGTACTGAAGTGATTAACAATAAAAATAAAAACAAAACTCCATCACCTATAATTCCTTTCATCTCACTTTTTCTTTATTTATTTTTTTAATAGCCATTATTTATTAGGAAAAACCAAAGTAGAAAGACTGAAGCCGTACCTGGAATGCTGGTAATTTAAAACCTATTCACCTCTTTTATGATAAAGTTTATAGTGAAAAATGAACAACCCTGGGGAGTGGAATAGGCCTTTCCCTGAAGAAAACACTGTCAGCATACAGAACCTCCACATTTTGTTTTTAAACTTGTTTAAAAACAAAGCAATTTGTTTTTTTGTTAAAAATTGAAAACATTTTTAAATATTACTTTGAAAAGCAATATTTTAGCTCTGCTTTCTTCCTACCAAACCTGTTTACTAATTCAAATGTCTGCATTTTTTTTTTTTTTTGCAATTGATTCTTTTCACTCTTTCCCCCGAGTCAATCAATCAATCAATCAATCAAATTTTATTTGTATAGCACATTTCAGCAGCAAGGCATTTCAAAGTGCTTTACATAATTAAAATAAAAACAACATGTGACATTGATTAAAAAAGATAACATTAAAACCAGCACCCCTTTTAGGACTTCAGTTAAATGTCATTTAACTGGGGCTCTAACCCTCTGGGACTTTAGTCAAAAACACCGTTTGACAAGGACTCCAACCTCTAGGTTTTTAGTTGAAACGCCGTCAACTGGGACTCTAAACCCTGTAGGACTTTAGTTAAACGTCATTTAACAAGGATTCTCACATCCCTAGATATAGATTCGTTGAACTGGGACGTTTTCCGGGGAGGCTTTACATAGACAGTGTGAAAGAAATAAAAAGAAGTTAATAACTAGATGAAAACTAAAGATAAAAACATTAGAAACATCAAAGACATCAAAACCCCACACTCTAAACCTAATTTAGCCATGAGCAACTCTAAACAGGTGGGTTTTAAGTTGAGATTTATAGGCACCCAATGTTTCAGCTGTTTTACAGTTTTCTGGAAGTTTGTTCAAAATCTGTGGTGCATAGAAACTGAATGCTGCTTCTCCTGGTTTGGTTCTGGTTCTGGGGATGCAGAGCAGACCAGAACCAGAAAATCTGAGGCGTCTAGATGGTTGGTACAGCAATAACAGATCTTTAATGTATTGTGGTGCTAAACCATTCAGTGATTTATAAACTAACAACAGTATTTTAAAGTCTATTCTTTGAGCTACAGGGAGCCAGTGTAGGGACTTTAAAACTGGTGTTATGTGCGCTATCTTCCTGGTTTTAGTGAGAACGCGAGCAGCAGCGTTCTGGATCAGCTGCAGCTGAAGGATTGATTTATTAGTCAGACCTGTAAAGAAGCTGTTGCAGTAATCAATGCGGCTGAAGATAAACGCATGGATGAGTTTCTCTAGATCGTGCTGAGACATTAGTCCTCTAATCCTGGAGATGTTCTAAAGGTGATAGAAGGCCGACTTTGTGACTGTCTTAATGTGGTTCTGAAGGTTCAGGTCAGAGTCCATCACTACTCCCAGGTTTCGGGCTGATCGCTGGTTTTCATTTGTAATAACTGAAGCTGTGCATTGACATTGAGTGTGGTTTAAAAGGTTTTATGTGGTGAATTTCAGCCTCTTTCAGTCCTCTGAATACTGCACTCATGCTTGTTTCTCTTTTGTTGTGTATTTCTGTATGCAACTGTGTGTATTTGTGTCTTCTCTCCTTTGAGAGAAGACATGTATATAGATTTCAGTTTAGCCATTTATTTTTAATAGATGAGCCTTTATGATTGATAATATATAACTGTACATTGAACATATATATATTTTTATAAACTTAAAGATGGTTTGGATTTTATTGAGTTGTAACCTGGGGATTTCCTCAGCTATGCACCACGTCTCTAAGGAGAGACATGGAGGAAATTAGGTATTGAAAACTGCACACACCTGCTCCTTCATTTAGCAATCAGTAGTCCTATAAATTTGAACTTCTATGCAACGACGGGGCAGCTGACTCCTTTCGCAGACTCCTTCCATATAATAAATATATATTTAGTCATGTAGAAACCAATTTTGATATGGGTAAAAATAAAAAAAATTATTGCTCTTGGGTTCCCCCTGGTGGACACTGTCGGTAATGTTACCCTGTGATTTGAGCTGCTGCTAAAAGCGTATTTAAACCTCCAAAACACCGGTGGAGAAAAGCAAGCAAACCAGTGTCTCAAAAGAGAACTTATTCTTCAGGGAGAAAGAAAAAGAGGAGGAACAGAAAAAGACAAGAAAATTAGCTAAGAGAAAATTAGCTTGATAGCAACCTAGAAAGGTGCCGTTCAAAAGCTAAACATTTATGCTAGCGTCCTTGTATTTGTGTGAAACTGGGTTTGAGTTGATTCTCAAGGATGGCCCTATATATTTCTGAGTTTTTTTGTTTTGTTTTGTTTTTTGGCTTCATAACGTTTGATAACAAAATTTAAAGCTTCTCAATGTTTGACATTGTCTAGAAAAATGTTTTTACTTCAGGCTACAATAGGATGTTCAGTTCCAATGGCATCAATGACATCAGCATTGATGTCATCACTCTATGATATCACAAGGGAATCTCTCTCTTGAATGTAGCTCACAGGCAGCGTTTTTCTCAGACCTGTTCTACAGTTCTATCGCGGCAGATCACTCTTCAGAGCACGTTCGAAGTTTATCGGAAAGAGCGAGATATCGAATTTAGATATTACACGCCTTTCATAGAAGCGAGAATTTACCAGAGTTTAAACATGAAGCAAGAACAGATTGGATGTGAACATGAAGCTTTTCCAGCAGAGCTTTCATGGATCGAAATGATGGAGCTCAACATCCAAGTTGACTACGACGCTATCGTTTTCCCTTTAGGAGACGATAGCGATTTTGTTGAATCTGTTGATTCATCTTCCATTGAGTCGGAAGATCAATCAGCAGAGATCCAGGGGGAATCAAGTCCTTCCAGCGACTTGGAGATTCCAAGATCATTGGAAGTCAAGCAGGAAACATCTCCATCTGCTGACTTCAAGATCACCCCCTTAGTGGAAGAGACAAACGAACACGTTAGAGAGCTGACAAAGCAGGTTGACGATCTTAAAACAGAACTGCAGAGTAAGACCTTTGAACTCCAAGAGGAAAGAGACAGAAGGATTTCATACCAGGCTGAAGTCACATCACAGCAGGAGGAGATTCAAAAGCTGCAAAAACTGTTAGAAAAAGAACGTCAACTGCAAGCTAAACGTGAACAGGTTACTTGCTCTTCTAAAGTTACTGCCGACAAGACCATTCTTCGACAGCTGGAGCAGTTCAAGTGGGAGGCTGAAAAATATGCCTCCCGCAATAAAGGTCTCATAGAAGTAATGGTTGAAGAATATAGAGTGAGACTTAAATACGAGGAGCAGCTCAAAAGTCTCTCTGAGCAAGCTTCCAAATTCAAAGAGCAGGAGGAAACTGTGAAATCTCTGCAGGGTCAGGTTGCGGACCTGAAGGAGAAGTTGAAACTTGCTCTGGATAAGAACCATCAAAGAGTCTGCACCCAACCAGAGGTCCCCCTGCAAACTGAAGGCTCCATACCAACAAAGGAGACCAAGCAAAGGCAGACTTTGAATCAACGAGGGGTCTCCATGCATAGCCTGGCTCAGCCTTTGCGTCGACCCACATCCAGGTTTCAAGCAGAAGGCTCCCTGCCAACAGAGGAGACTAAGGAAAGACAGACCTCCATTCAACCAGAGAGGTCTGAGGAAAGATGGACCTCCAATCAACTAGGGAGGTCCGAAGAAAGATGGACCTCCAATCAACTAGGGAGGTCTGAAGAAAGACGGACCTCCAATCAACCAGGGAGGTCCGAAGAAAGATGGACCTCCAATCACCCAAGGAGGTCCGAGGAAAGACAGACATCCATGCGACCAAACTCCACTGGTTGCATGGAGGGCCTTCATGCTGGCGTTGGCATGAAGACCAATCTATGCCCGGCTCGGCCTTTACATCGACCCACACCCAGGTGGCACTAACCTGGGTCATTATCCAAACCCAGGTTTTGCCAACACTGGGCATTATGAAAATTCAACGCTTTACACAAATTTAGAAAATTAAAACAGACACAGGCAAATAAAATTCCTCACTCCAAAATCAATGGAGAAAACACAGCATCAATTTCAGCTGTCCAGAAACAACCAATCAGAACCAAAAGTGTTAAATGTGTCTCAGCACATTCAATATATTAGAAACCAATCAGAACCAAAAGTTTGTCCTTTGGTTTGATTGGTTTCTAATGTATTGAATGTGTCTACTGGTATCCTGCAGCTATGCAATTGGCAGAAAAACAACCTAACATTATATCATCATTACTTATAGAATGATTTTAAAAAACAAAATTCTATACAGGTTTGTCAAAAGTATTTTGACCCATATTGGAACTTTGCATTCATTTCCCTTCATTTTAGTAGCTGCGATTTTGCCTAACCCAGACATTTTCCCCAACTCTAACATTAACTAAAACTTAATTCACAATGAATCCATCATATTAGGACCAGGCTTTGGTCCTAATATGATGGAACTAATATGACACTGTACATATAATGGTGCATTCACACCAAATGCATTTTGACCGTCAGGCGCATCTGGTTAACATTCAAAGTCTATGTGGAGGCGCGTCGAGGGAAGTTGCGGCGCCTTTAGAGCGTCTAGTGCAATGTTGGACGCTCCACATAGACTTTGAATGTAAACCAGACTCGCCTGACGCTCAAAACGTATTTGGTGTGAATGCACCATTAGAATGTTCAGTTCCTATGGTAACAATGACATCAACAGTGATATCACTCTTTGATACATCAAAGGAATCTCTCTCAACTGTATCACAGTTTTTTTCAGACCTGTTCCTGTTTCAGACTTATAAGTTATGAAACTTCTCCTGGAGCTGTTAAAATTATTTGAAGGCACAGAATCAGCCCAGTACAGGTTCACATTCTCAGGTGAGAGAGACTCACCTGGTATAAAGTTAATTTTTCGGTACTGGAATTAATTTATTAATTTAATCAAAGTATGTCATGAATATGTGTTTGTGTACACCATCTTCTTTTTTTTTTGTTTTTTTTACTTTTACCACTAGATGATAAACATGTAGGATATGACATAAACAACATTATTCAGAGATGGGATAAGTTTATAGCAGCTGTGCAAATGATCAAATTGTTTGTTGATTTGCAGTAGTCCACATTTATAGCAGATGTAAAGGGCCCCAAAACCAAATTTTCCTTAGTCCCCCATGGAGGCCTGGTTCAGCAGCCCTGATGCCAACATCTCCAGAAAACGTATTAAAGATGGTGATTGTAGCATGACAAAACATGGAAAACAATTAAGGCTGTGAAAACTTTTGCACGACACTAGTAAAATGTGAGGAGTCAGCAGATAATTGGGTAAATGGGGGAGAAAGGCACTACATGCACAGAATGTGATGCGTCGCGTGGCGCAGTGGATATCTGGGGCACCCAGCCGTCCTGAGTCACGACCCCATCCTCGGTTCTTTTGCTGCATGTCTTTCCCGCTCTCCCATTCACTCCCTTCCCATCAGATTACTGTCAAAATAAAGGACACTAGTGCCGAAAAAAAGCCTTAAAGACAAATAAACAAAAAGCAATATGTTATTGCTTCTTAAAGAAATAAAATATGTCTGCTGCTATGCTGAAAGAGAGCAGAGCTCCAACTTAAAAAAAATTTCATTTGTTACAATTAACCAAATTAAGTTTGTCAAAGTTTGTCAAGTTTGTTACAACTTATTAAGCTCTATTTACTTCGATAAAATGTATTTATGCACTTGTACAAATGAACTTTTTTTTTCTTTTAAGTTCGGTCACCTGTTTTCCTTTTCTTTCCTACTTGTATGAAGGTGAGATGCTCCCATCTGTGATGTGTAAATGATTTTCTGACCTATTTGACTTTTTTTTCTATTTGTTTTTTTTTTCTTTTTTCTTTTTTTTTTTTTTTTTTTTTTTTAGAAATGATGCGTTTTTTATCCTGTTTTTTTTTTTTTTACTTTTTGCATTTCTTTACATCAAAAGTTATTTACCACTTAAACATTTTCATAAGTGGTAAATAAGCAGCTGCGACAGACTGGTGGCCTGTCCAGGATGACCCTGCCTCTTGCCCGAAACGTTCGCTGGAGTTAGTCACCAGCACCCCTCCCAGGCCCACTGGGGGGAGGGAGAGAGGAAGGGATGGATGGATGGATGGATGGATGGATGGATGGATGGATGGATGGATGGATGGATGGATGGATGGATGGATGGATGGATGGATGGATGGATGGATGGATGGATGGATGGATGGTAAATAAGCAGTCAAAATACTTAATGTGAGAGCCATATTCACCGACATGCAGTTCAGTTTCCCACCAGGAGTCAAGGGCAGGCTGACATGTGACTGATGTATGATGGGATGGACTTTTGTTCCCACTGAAATTTTCAGAATACAGAAATATTTTTCAAGCTACATAATTGAGCCATCGACACAAATAAAACTTTAAGGAATAAATGGGACATAAGGAAATTTTATGTTTTAATCAGGTTGTAGCTCACTACCTTTATTCATTTATTTATCTTTTAACTTCACTGTCTACTAAACCTTATTATTCATATTTGGCCCAGAGCTGGCAGAGTAAGTGGTTAATGTTACTCATCGTTCACTTATTACAAAACAAACAAAATAACTACCCTTAACATACCGATTGACTTTAGCATCTTATATTAGCATAGCATGATTAAAGTGAATGCCCTTTAGCATTACCTCTTTGAAAAATGCAGGTATTCTAGTTAGTAAACATTTTCATCAACTATTAAACTCACTATTATTATTATTATTACTACATTCCTTGACAAACACAGTGTTCAACTCTCTGCATGTTGTATTTAGTTGTAGGGATGCACAATAAAAAATTGCAATAATATAGATTATGATTAAGCCAGATTTTCCACATTTTATTTTTATTTCTATTATACGATGAGTTTTAGTACCTCGGTTCCTAAACATAAACCTCTAGAGCGGACGTACATAGGCAGCTAAAGACCATCCAGTTGGCCGGGTACATAATCAATAGACAAAGCGTAAAGAAACTGAAAATATATAAAAATAACAATATTGTGCAACTCCACTTTACACTTTAGCTGGAGGTTTGCTGTCTTCTGAGTTAGTTGGATACATGGAGACGAGTTTCCTGTCCACAGATTTCTCACAGTTTGTTCTAAAAGTCCAAGACACCCAACAGGAGATGCTCTGAGAAGACAATCTAATGGAGACAAATGAACGACAAGTTCCATTAATCACAGTGAATTTCAGTTTTACACCTGTTTAACTTTAGTCAAAGAAATGCCGTGTCTGGTCATGTGGAACCTGTATTTTTGCTTTAGCTTCTACAGTGTGCAGCTTGGACACAAACCACATTAAAGAACAGAGCAATAAACCAATAAGTGACAGGGTCTTGGGAACAATGACAGAACAGACTAAATGACAGGAAAGGAGATTGAATTGGAGCCTCAGGTTGTTGGAAAGTCATTACTAATGCAGTCGTTCAGAGTATTGCTTAAATGTGAAGGTGAAGGAGAAGCAGCAAGTGTGTGTGTGTGTGTTGTAGTAGTTTAATTTAATCTAGCACTTCTTCCTGGGTCATTGTCCCCAAGATGGAAGGTCAGATGTTTTTGGTCATGGAGAAAGTTTGGACGTTGGTTCAGATGTTGGCTGAACGACTCTTGAGGACCATTTATTACCAAGTCAGGTGAGCAGATGTTAAAAGCTGGGAGCATTTCCTGACTGATTGTTTTATTCATTAGTAAAAGTTGTTTCAGGTTTGGGGAATGCTCTCAAATTGCATATCGGAGCCTCCGGATCCAGCAGGATGGAGTTCACACAGTTTAACAGCCGTCATACACACAGAGCTGCCAACATCTTCACAGCACAACAACGTAGTAACGCTGAGTCACAGTCCCACTTTATTTGCTAATAGTCCTGCTCTCACTACATACTATTAGAAGAGGAACTAAATATAGAAGAATAAAATTCAAGAGAACTTAAACATGTTTAAAGATTTCTCTATTAATACTCGAAGATTGGGATAGATTCATAAACCTGGCACTGGTGAACATCTGCTGTTCTGGAGCTTCTGGGTAAATAGACTTTCTGTTTTTAGCTATCTCAGTGTTCAATGCCATGGTACACCCAATTGTTAACAGCTATACAGATTAAAATCCAAGAGGTCTATTATTAAGCTTCTATATTTACCTTGGCTTGACAATGCACATGGTGATTCAAGTCTGAGGAATCCATTTCTGCTGAATGGCTTTGGATGTAGGAGCGAATCAGAACCGTCGCTTCAGTGATTCGTCACATGATTTAGAGAAGCGCATTTCTTCCAAGGGTTCCTTCAACTTCTAGAAAATTTAAACAGTAAAAATGTAGAGCTGGACATGCAGATACATTAAGGTTGTTCCATGACATTTAGGTATGGACTGGTATTAGAAACTGATTTCTGTCTCATTGTAATATAGTTCAAAAGCAGAAATCAACAAAAGCTACAATAAAGATCAATAATCTGATTTATGAAACTGCAAGCCAATACTTTAATTGAGCCTTTTGAAAGAGAAAATGAGCCAATGCTGAAAATTAAATATTGAAATTAAATTGAAATATTTAAATTTAATTTTCTGAAACGGAGATCAAACAGGTTTTTTTTAAAATATGTTTTGATTTTATCAAAAGTAATTGATTATGGAAAATTTAAAGAAAAAAGTGAAAGTTTTTTTTTTAATTAGTACTGATGTACACTGTAGCATTATTTTGTAAATTTATGACTGAAATTTGACAAATTTGTATTACTATTTGTTCAGTAACCGTCATTTGTATACATAGTTTATTTTCCCAACTGACATGCTAGTTCTAGTATAGCTAGCATGAACAGGGCTTATTAGCTGTACAGGAGCTAGCATGAACAAAACAGTAAACATGCTAGCTTCTTTACAGCTAACATGTTGTCTATGTTCGGTCTGGACAGAGAAGAATCCATGTTGTTTCTGGCATCCCTTCAAAAGTAGTTAAAGCTGTTGTAAGAGGTTGTTTATCTGATAAAATATGACGATGATTATTAAATATGTTGAAACCAAAGCCAGGTGGTTTCCCAGCAGTAAGGTAATCCTTACAATTCCTTCCTTGTTTGCTGTCTTACTTCATTCAGAGCCTGCTTGAGCTTGGCAGCTCTCTACTACTAACAAAATAAGCACATACAAGATGAAAAGTGTTTTCCATTTATAAAACTAAACCAAACCTCTGTATCCCATGAAATATGAATGAAATGCATTAAAAATGAAGGCGGTATGATGTTGGTGACTGGTGGAATTACTCCCTGGAGGTTTCACGCTCAGAAAAACAGCATCTGGGTGTTGGTAAAAAAAGAAAAACTTTTTGGAAATTGAAATGATAATAATGAAAAACTAGTTGGGGAGACTTGAGTTATGTGAATTAAAAAAATATATATATATATATATATATATATTTCTTTTTTTATGTTAACATTTAACTGAAAAGTACAAACCAGTAACTTTTCAACTAGATAAAGTAAAAATAATTAAACTTGTTTAAGTCGATAATTATAGAATAAAGATTATAAAACCGTACTAAATGCACTGGCAGATAAAAACAAACAGGATGAAAAAAAAAAGTCACGTAATTAAATTCAATCTATATACAATAATTATTTACTTAAATCTATCTTTTTGAAAAGTTCCTTTAAAGTTATTTTTGTCTTATTTCAAGTGTAGTAAGATATTTGCTCTAAAAACTAGACAAAAATACACTAATGTACAAACTTCGTACTATAGAACAAAGTATTGGAAAATGTTTAGGATGATGCCGTTTAAGAATGAAAAACATAAGACATTATTTTATTTCAATATTCTATCAAAGAATAAAATAAAAACAGCATTTTACATGTAACTTGGTTTTTACAGTGTTTGTCTTTGTTTTTAATAAACGTTCCAGGCTGAGAAGTGCTACAATCATCTGTTTGTTTTAATGAATAACTTTTAATAAATAATCTAAATCTGCCAGTCATCGCTGTATAAACGGTCCTTTTCTACAGAAAGAATCCTATTCTGCTTTTTCAGTGGAACTCTCCATGGTCTGACCCGAGAGAGAGACCTCAGTCTGTCAGTGAATACCAAACACTCTCACAGCAACTCTACCTTCTGCTTGTTTTGTCTTCAGGGGACAAATATGTAGTGATTGTAAGAAAGGAGTCGGTGGTTGCAATACACCAGGGCTGTGATTCAGCCTCCAAAGCCAGCAGGATAAAAAGAAATAAACATTTCTCAAGCGTTGCAGCTTTGTGTCTTCCTTGCATGTTTTTCTTTGCAGCTCTAATAATCTGTTTAGATCCCGATATTTCCACAGTCTCCTGACCGAGTCTGTGAGCCCATCCATTTTATTTGCCAGTGTTATCACAAACCTTGTAATGATTGATGGCTCAGTTAGTTCCATTCTCATTTCATGGAGCCAGAATCATTCCTCATGAGGTGATTCTGCAGACAAATTTAAATGCTTTTGTGTATTTTCATGGATAATGCAGACCGCCTTGCGGCCGTGGTGTTGGTAAATGACGCAACTCTCTGAAACAAAGCCGACATGGAGCAAAGCCCAGGATTTGTGTCTGTGACCTACAGATAGTACAGTGTGGTGACAGCATTACAGCTGTAAAAGAGCGCCTCCCTGGAGAGGCCAGTCATTTTACAACAAATGTTTTTCTACATACTTCAAAATCAACTCTTTCTACCTCCTTGTTTCTCTTTGTATGTACGCACAATTGAGTCATTGAAAGATTGATTTTTCTTTTGTCTTTCAGAATAAAGTCATGACCATCGACAGTGTGAAGGTCAAACTGCAGGTGAGACAGAAGAGCAGTGGATTTTAAAAGATCAAGACTCTTGTTTTATTCTTTGTGTGTGTTTGGGGGGGGGCCTTTTACAGGGTGTCTGTGAATCCTTAAAGTCTTAAATTAGTGTAGCTATATAAAATTAAAGCCTTAAAATGTCATAAATTCTTTTACTTTTTTTATGTAATTTGGTCCTAAGCACATTAATCACAGGTCTTAAATTTTGTCGTGGCAGGACTACTTAATGTCAGACATTCTATGTGGTTTTTTTTTTTTTTTTTTCTCCCACTGGACTTACCCTCCACCGTCAAGTTATAGTATGCAATAAGGTTTTTACTGTCAAAGCTGCCATTATACCCTACCTAGCCAGGTAAACTAGCTAAATAGATACCTTTGCAAGTTAGGTTAGCTAGCTAGACAGATGCCCTATTTAATTAGCTTAGTTGGATAGCTATCTAGATATATACCCTAACTTTTCTCAGGCTAACTTGAGAAAAGTTAGGTTTTCTCTAGCTAACTTAACTAGTCTACTCTACCTAGCTATGTACCTAAGAATATTAGATGACTAGCTAAAGTTCCCTAGCTAGATATCTGGCTAGTTTGGGTACATTATCAGCTACATTACCAGCTAATGTAATAGCAACATATTAGTTGGCTAGCTAATGTACTGTAATATTGGCTATCATTAGCTAGCAATATACTGCTAGCTAGCTTGTTTTGTGTTTATCATGGGTAAGTTCAAATTATCAGTGGTTGGCTTGACAACATTCATCTTTGCCATTGCCTCATTTCTGTTTAAAACCAGGTTTCTGCAGGTCTCACCTACTCTAATTGAAATAACTAATGAAAGGTAAAAACATCCAGTGGTGTAAATACATTCTGTATGTCTTTGTTGCCTTCAGTATGAGGGCAAAGAGGCAAAAGCAACGAGTTAATGAGGCGTGGGTTTATCCATCAGTCAATTAGGCAGCCGCTCTGCCTGACTGAAGAGAGAATCAGGAGACACAGAGGGGGAGGGAGGCAGATGGATGTCAGTCAAATTCCTTTTCTCAATTACACAATCTTCCTCATCGCTCTCTCTGCCTTTTTTTCCTCTTCTTTAATTGATTCATCTGTCAGTCTGTGAAACCTGGTAATTCAGGTGATATTTCAAAGATGGGCTCATTTACTACTATTTCTTTAATTGGCGCACCACTTTACGGTTTGAGAGAGCTGCCTAGTCTGAGGAGAAATGACCTTGCTACATTGTGGTCATCCCGGCTCCTTAAAGGGAGGACTGAGCTGAAATACTGAATCTTTCCTCTCTTGTTAAATTTAGTAATTGTGGCCAGAGATTAGTTGTCAGTCCAGTTTTTATATACCTGCACCTTTTTTTTGTGAGTTTCAAGGGAGTTGAAACTCACTAGATAAAGCCTAGTAGATAAAGAAAGATCATTAAAGAACAAATTAACAGTTTTTCATGGATTAATGGCGACACTTTCTCAACTGTGCAGCCGTTGTGCTCATGTACTCAGCAGCCATAGTGGTGTGCTACCATGGCATATGGCATGTTTTATTTGTTTCGTTTTTTCTTTAGAGGAGGATCCGTCGGATAGTCGAACCTTGGATTCAGGAAGAGCAGTGTGGTTTTCGTCCTGGTCGTGGAACACTGGACCAGCTCTACACCCTCAGCAGGGTCCTGGAGGGGGCATGGGAGTTTGCCCAACCAGTCTACATGTGTTTTGTGGACTTGGAAAAGGCGTTCGACCGTGTCCCTAGGGGGGCCTTGTGGGGGGTTCTCCGGGAGTATGGGGTACCAGGCCCTTTGATACGGGCTGTCAGGTCCCTGTATGACCGGTGTCAGAGTCTGGTCCGCATTGCCGGCAGTAAGTCGGGCTCGTTTCCCGTGAGAGTTGGACTCCGCCAAGGCTGCCCTTTGTCACCGATTCTGTTCATTACTTTCATGGACAGAATTTCTAGGCGCAGCCGAGGTGTCGAGGGGATCCGTTTTGGTGGCCTTAGGATCGCATCTCTGCTTTTTGCAGATGATGTGGTCCTATTGGCTTCATCAAGTCGTGATTTGCAGCTCTCGCTGGAGCGGTTCGCAGCCGAGTGTGAAGTGGCCGGGATGAGACCTAGTGCCTCCAAATCCGAGGCCATGGTCTTGAGCCGGAAAAGGGTAGAGTGCCTTCTCCGGGTCAGGGGGGTCATCCTGCCTCAAGTGGAGGAGTTTAAGTATCTGGGGATCTTGTTCACGAATGAGTTAAGAAGGGAGCGGGAGATCGACAGGGGGATTGGGGCAGTGTCTGCCGTGAAACGGGCGCTGTACCGGTCCATCGTGGTGAAGAGAGAGGCGAGTCAAAAAGCGAAGCTCTCAATTTACCGGTTGATCTACGTTCCTACCTTAGAGATCGGGTGAGAAGCTCGGCCATCCGGGAGGGACTCAGAGTAGAGCCGCTGCTCCTCCACGTCGAGAGGAGCCAGTTGAGGTGGCTCGGGCATCTGGTCAGGATGCCTCCTGGACGCCTCCCTGGTGAGGTGTTCCGGGCACGTCCCACCAGGAGGAGGCCCCGAGGAAGACCCAGGACACGCTGGAGGGACTATGTCTCTCGGCTGGCCTGGGAACGCCTTGGGGTTCCCCCGGAGGAGCTGGAAGAAGTGGCTGGGGAGAGGGAAGTCTGGGCCTCCCTTCTGAAGCTGCTGCCCCCGCAACCTGACCTCGGATAAGAGGAAGAAAGTGGATGGATGGATGGATGGATGGATGGATGGATGGATGGATGGATGGATGGATGGATGGATAAGCTTTTATTTGCAGCTTTTATTTGGCAAAGATATAAGGAATATTATTAATAGTCACCTAAAACCTTTTCTTCCATCTTCTCTCTCAGATTTGGGACACAGCTGGTCAGGAGCGTTTCCGCAGTGTCACACACGCCTATTACCGTGATGCCAACGGTATGTGTCCTACCTCTGTGTGTGTGTGTGTGTGTGTGCCTCAGCTGTCATGACTGACAACACAGCTTTAATTTTCTCCTGTCTGAACTAAACCGCCCTGACATTTTGCTGTGCTCTTGTCTTCAAAATGTTGGCTGACATCTGATAGCTCATCGTAGCTCCCTCACTCCTGCTGGAATGAAGAGGCACAAAAACTCTGATTATTGTGGGCAATAAAATGTGTTTTGACAGTTGCATCCAGTATTATTTTGCCAATCTACTGGGTACAAAATAAGTCAGGTTAGGGTGAGTACTTACATTGAGGAGGTCGATTTAGTAACCTCAACCTATAAACAGAAGGATGGGTGTGTCTCTTTGTGCAGAATGATTTTTTTTTGTTGTTTTTGCCACATTTAAACAGCAAAATTAAAACCAGAAACTTTAATATGTTTTATAGTGAATTTGTCTTGTTTGAAAAAACTGAACTTAACATCTAAATCTGTTGTAAATAATCTAAAATGGTATATATGTAACAGTGTATTTTCCAGGCCCATAGTGTCATTTTAAAGCACAACTAAGTAACTTTAGTTATAAAAACTGAAGTAACTATCAAACTTAAATGATATTTGACTTTGTAATTAGACACCTTGAAATTGGGCCTCTGTCTCTTTAAGAAGCTCCTGCTCTTGCTGTCACTCCACCGTCAACAGGTCATCACCTAAGTGCTCCTCCATTATCTCCTTTACAACCATTTTTAGGAACGTTTGATAATTGAGAAGTATAAGAAGACGACGTGCAGTTCCACCAGGTGATTGCTAATCGCTGCTGCCGCTAGTCTGGAAGAGCTGAGTCAGGGAGTGGGTTCTCTAGAATGCAGAATCTCAGCTAATGGAAATATGAGGAGCGTTGTAAAAAAAAAACTTATTTGTGTCTCTGGATACAAATTAGTTCAGTGGTGCAATACGTACATTATACAATCTTCTTTGCCATCAATAGTAGATATATGTAATTATCTAGTGGGCCTTATACAAATATGTTCTTATTATTACTGTCAGACCTTGAGTCTGGACTGTAACAATCAATCCAGATAAAATACACTCCAGCTTGTTATGTACAAATACGTTCAGAAGTATCTGTAGATTTCAAACAACCCCAATAAAGTTCACATTCCAGCATGATAATCTGGTTAATAAATTACAAACTGAAAAATTTGTCTTGGTTTCCACCTTTAATTATTAGCCCGTGTTCGATTTCACACATGGTCAGCTCCCATTCCTCTGGATGTCAGGTTATTTATAACAACATGAGAGAGGAGGGGTGATGTCTCTGTGCTCCTCTGGCCCATTGCCTGTTGTTCTGATCTGTGGATTCTTCAGTTTACCCTCACTGATCTTTAACAAGACACCCGGGGAGCCTCGGATCAGAGCCTCTGAGCCGTCCGTCTGTTCCTGACTTTTAAATAAAACTCATTCAGCCTGACGGGCTGGACTGGGGGGAGAGGACACAGCCCAAACACAGCTAATTCCATCACTGCCTTCGACTAACGGACGGCGCTTCATGACTTGAAAAGATCCGGCTGTCAGAGGATTCGGCCCAATTGGAAAACATCAATAAGTTTAACTGGGCGAGTTCTAGAACGCGTTTGGGCCTCGGCTCAAAGTAAAACTTAAAAACAGGAAGGGCGCAATGCTGTAAATCAGGGGTCTCAAACTCCAGTCCTCGAGGGCCGCTGTCCTGCAGTTTTTAGATGTGGCACAGGTACAAAACACTGGAAGGAAATGGCTTAATTACCTCCTCCTTGTGTAGATCAGTTCTCCAGATCCTTGCTAATGACCTAATTATTCTATTCAGGTGTGGTGCATCAGAGGCACATCTAAAAGTTGCAGGGCAGTGGCCCTCGAGGACTGGAGTTTGAGACCCCTGCAAATAGTATTACAAATTCCTCACACATAAAAGTTTCAGACCACCAAACAAATTTAAAATGAGACAAAGATGACCTGAAGGATTGGAAAAGGCTGTTTTCAAATGGTGATTTTACTAAACTGTCCAATAAAACTCTGTAAGGCTTCTGTGAAAAGGAACTGAACCTTTGTTTGGCATGGCACACACTAGTTACATATCTTAAAGAAAAATGGTGATGTTTGCATTAAGTAAGAAGTACAATTAAAATCACATGTGAATCAGTGGCAATATCCAGTTGCTGATCATGTGACTCGTGATGCAGTTAATCGTTTCCATTGCAGTTTTGCAAAATACACCAACTTCAGTACGTGTATTTTTATCTAGCTTTTTATCTAAAAACTAGTGTTATTTCTAAATGTCCATGTTTCATTTAAACAAATTTGTTTTTGAATTGCCAAGTTGCGCAATTATATGGCCAACAGAAACGCAGCTATAGAGTGATTGTCAAGAATCATAATCAACTGTGGGGCTCTTGAACGTCTCACACGACTAGCTTGACATTTTCAAATCCTAATGTACGTCGTGTCACAGTGTAGGATGGATAATGACAGACTGCCACACTGCCTGCGATGCAAATGAAAATAAACCACTGTGAATTAGGTTTTAAATTAACTGTGATTGACCTCATTGTTTGGAAACTAGAGTTCAATTCCTCGTTGATTACTGCCTGAGCTGACCAGTCCAGAAATCACTTAAAGTGAACCTGTCTGACGACATGAAGCAGGCTAAAAGGTGTCAGAAAACTACACATCATGCCCTGCCCTAAAGAAACAGCATAAGGGGTGAAGCGATTAATCATATTAATTGATTTGTTGGAAAAAAAAAACTAATTTAGGTTAATTGGTAACTGGAGCATACAGACTCTCAAAAAAGGCCATTTGCTGAAAGAACAGTCAGAGCAAAACAAAAATATAGGCAATAAAATGTTTATTTTCTTATCTAAAAAGGAATTGAGTAGTTTTGTTTGTTTTTTACTATACATCCAATCTTGTATTAAAAAAGACTTCAGTGCTTAAATGAAAAGTCTGCAGAGTGTGCCACTTTTATTTCTCTTATTAAAGGTGGGCCAATCAATAAAGAAAATCTGGCCAAAATTCCTTCACAAAAATATGAGAGATTTTCCCACTTATTAAAACAATTTGATGCCAGTGGCTGCTGCCAATGAATGTTTCATATTACAAAGTGCTCATGGTGTTAAAGGGTTCTGTCTCTGTAGCTATGGGTTTTGTCTAACACATATAGCTGTCTATGTATGCCTTTGGCCCTTATTTGTTCTTACAGCTCGTTCTTGAGACATTATGGTCAGAACTTACAGTATTTCCTGCAAGGTGTGTCTAGTACTGAGTGTTTTTCTGCAGTGGAAAAGGCAAAATGAATTCTTTTGAGTTGTGCTGTGCAGCTCCTGTGAAGCATGAAATGACCTGGCTACCGAGAGATTTGTTCTTGTTCTTGGAGGCTCGTGTAAAGGAACTAATTTCTTTGTACTAGTGGGGTGTGAACAGAGCCTTAGAGCTAGTGCAAGTTAAAAATCACCAGGAAATTACCTCTGACATTCTGAGGTTTGTTCCGTTACGTTTTGTGACAGATCAACACAGTTTACATTCAAATCCTCCTCTCATGATCAAAGGCTTCACTATGACCATCTTCTTAACTTTTACACTAGAAGCTGTTGAGATTTTACCACTAGCTTTTTCTGAACAGATATCTGTGAAGTTCCTCAGTACTAAATCAGTTTTGACAATATAGAGAGCTTCATTAGCATCTTTGTGACTAGTTTAAACTCATGTCTCAATGTCTTTTTATATATTGGCTCATATTAGCAAAGTCTGGGGGTCTTGAAAAGTCCATCTGATGTGGGGTGTGAACTGACACGAGTTTGCAATATTATGCGGTGGATGGCCCAATTTGTTGTCTGGCAAAAGTAAAGAATCTCTAAAACTGCAAAAATATGAAAAGACAAAGTGGTAAAATGACCAGTGGCAGCAGCTGTGAAAGAAAAAAGACTGTTGGTTAATTTTTTGAGAGAACTTTTGGGATTGTGACGCAGATGCAGATCAAAAATTCACAATTTAAAAGATGTTAATCCGCGGTGTCTGCACTGACCAGCAGCACAAAAACGGCACATAAGCTGCATAAAATTTAAAGGGGCAGCATTACGTAACACCAGTTTTTATGAGTTTTGCATCATGTTATAATGTTATTCCAATCAAAGACACATGTGGAGCCTTTCCTTGATTCTCTCACGCATGCTTGAGAAATCCTTATATCTCCCATGGCAACCAGTCAGCTGTGCAAAGCACCTGGCTGGACCTAGCCCCACCTATTTTCACAAGGTTCCTCCTCAGAGCTGCAGTTTCCAAGCTTCTGAACTTCCTCCTCACAGAGCAGCCCTCCCCTGTGACTCCTCCACTCAGCTCCTTCAGACTAGCCAGCAGCAATTAGCAAACCCTGGTGGAGCTTCACAACTGCTGACCTCATTATAGGAGCTACTTCTCAGTGCAACGCTGGTAAAAACATTGGAGAGATGTGATGACTTCCTGGAGGTGGAGTGTTGGACTGTGCCAAGGCTTCTTAAAGGGACGGATCCTAATTTCAAAGCATCAAATTGCCAAGTCAATTTTCTGTTAAGTCATGTTTGATATATACAGCATTTCTACAACAGTTGAAGATAATATAGTTACTTGATTGATTGTACTATAAAATGATACTTAAAACTGAGTGATCCATTAAGAAATAACCGTGACTGGAATTTATTGAATATATATACACTCTGCATTTAAATAGGCATAGAATATTTCAGTAGTTTCACTTAATTGGCAAATTTGTTTGGTCCCAATTTAAATATTTGTTTCTCTCTTATATTGTAGTGAGAGTTTTTAATTTCAGACATAAATGTAGTATTTCATCTTAAAGTACACATTTATTGATTTTTTTTAAAAATAAAATCTGACAATTGAACAAGTAAGAGTTTACTACTGTGGCAGGAGCTGCTGCCTTTGACTTGAAATGTAAAGGTTGTGCTGTGGAAAACATGCGAGAAAAGTTAATTTAACAGATAAGAGATTAATCCAGCAGATAAGATCATGTTTTGAGATTCATTAAGACTTCTCTCCTATGGCCACTTTTGCCCCCACGGAGATCACTGGGTGTATTTTTAGCAGCGATTTGTGCAAGAGCATAACATTCATTAAGTCCGTAATGTGAGAGCAGGAAGATCCTGGCTGTCTGAGGCTGGAGTCAGCCCAGCGCAATCTGCCAGGCCCATCTGGTGCAGGGCACCGACGAGGTCTGGACGGGTCCAGAACCCAGCTGCACACTCACGGCACACCTGCAGCCCTCTCCCCGCCCAGCTCCACCGCTCTTCTCTGACTGGAGCTGACAGTTTGTCATTTCCACAGCGTGAGCTGAAACCACAGGCTGCGAAATATGAGCAGAGGAAGCACGCTCTGTAGATGGGACGAGTTAGGAGGAGCTGCGTTACCTGGGAACGGGGACGATTTGGGGGCAAAATTAGACGGAGGAAAGAAATCCGAGAGCAGAGAAGGAAAACTCGGAAGAGACAGGTTCAGTCATTGTTTTAAAGAGAACAGTGGTGACATTTTAGGAGAATTTAAATATGAAAACGTCTACCTTTTTTAACTGTGTGACTGGAATATAATTGCCTAATACAAAGGAACAGAGTATTCTGTGAAAAGCACTAAATGTTCCTCTTTGAATGATTTTCAACTTTTCCTTTTGCGGAAAGTAGAGTAAAAGAAATTACGTCTAAATAAAAGTTTGCATTTCAGGATAATGAGATAATATTTCCCCTTCAGATTAATTATTCCTTAAGTTTAGACTCTAAAGAATGGGGGAAGAGCACAAACTACATTAAGATTCAAAAACACTTTGTGGCCTAAATGTCTCCTTTCCAAACGAGATGCTCGAAGAAACCCTCGTCACTAAAAAGATAACGAGGCAGAAGAAATGGAGTGTGAAAATTGATTTTTGTGAAACAGGTAATGACTGCGTTACAAATTATGCCTCCAAATGGCGCTTCACGATTGAGTATTTTAGGCAATATTGAGAAGAAGGACTCCTGCTGCTTCATTTTGCGGTAATGGCCCCACTGCTCGCTCTTTGTTCCCGGTGTTGTAAAGAAACTGGTAATGGCTCTCTAAATACATCTCAAGCAGACGTCGCTTTCATTGTAATCCTGCCGAGTTGGGACCATTTCATATCGTTAAGTGTGTTGTAGGACTCTAATTTTTAATTTAAAAAGCCATTAGAAATCATGTTCCTTCTTTTAATTGCATGTCTAGAAGTGTATTTCTGCAGTTCCAGGGTTATAAAAGGTCATAAAAGGGAATCAAAGAGACCTCTCTTGGGTTTCGTGTCTGAATGGGAATCGGGTCGGATGGAATGGTTTTTAGAGATTTCATCAACGCACCATGTCAACTCAACAGACATGTCAGAATAAGTTTAGATTAACGTCTAGTACAGAGTTCAGGAGGGGAAACAACCCTTCTAAAGAATGAAGTAATTCTGTTACTCCATGATCTGATGTTGACCTTTCTTGTCCGTCTAATGGGAGTAGTTCTTTTTCAGACAAGAGTTTTGACCTTACATTTCAGGCTGTCAGAAAAATAAATTATTAGATGTTTTGAATCAACAGATGAACATTTGTATCAGACTACTTTCTCTGTTTTAAGCTTTATTCCTTATATCTTTCAGTGGTTTGTATCAGTTTAACAAACCAAGGTTTTCAAGTAGATACATTCATATCTTATAAAGGTAAAGAATTGATGTCTCATGTATTCACATCAACCCTGTTTAGTTCATTTGCCCAGAAAGTCTGATTCGTTTGGGAAGGTGTTGATGTCTAATCAAACTCTGATGCAGACACAAAAGAGCAAACTCAAAAACTGGTTGAAGTGAACTCTGGAGCAGCTCGAATACCAAGTAGACCAGAAACGGCTCCAAAAGCAGGAAGCAGTTTAAAGCGCAAGGCATTCTGGATAAATAAAACCAAACCTTACATGTGTGCCTGGTGCTGGAGGGATAAATCTCTGTTGTCTTTTACCAAAGATAAATCTGACGCCACTCAATTTTGTTTCCATTTTGTGAAGGAAGTTCAGCTCAGTGTCTGATGTTTTTGTATCGTTTCCTTCAGTGGTTCATGGTGCAGCACCACCACAGGCGAGGGAGGGTAATGGGTTGAAATGAATCCATTCAGAAATCCAAAACTGTGACATAAGGTAGAACAAGTTGAGCATCTAACCTTCACAGGCTCCACCTCAGGGGTCTTTGTTTTTTTTTTTTTTTATGTATTTATTTTTTATTAAATAAATCCATAAAAACAACCAGATTGAAATGGTTCTTCAATCTCATTTCTTAAATAAGAGAAACTTTCTAAGTTCCTGTCTGAAACTATAAACTGTCTTCTTTTCCCTGTGATTCCTACAGTACAGTGTCCTCTAAAGATGACAGCAATTACTCCAAGTTTTTATGTATTTTTTTGTGTGATCAAGGTCAATAATGTCAGGAAGCATTTGCCCATCAATATGTCATGACTTTGTTTCTGCCTCTCCACCCTTTCTGCCTCTGAAGACGCATGATCCAGTGACTGACATTTAATCTTTAGTTGACAAAATGAAACCATCTGCCTGTCCTAACGGCATCCTCCATGTGGTGATTATAAACCTTTTTTGCTGCTGTTGGTCCTTGTATTGTAGAAATTTGCAATACTTCACTTTTAACCAGTGTGTCCTCCAGTTCCTTCAAGCTCGCTGTTGGGGGACCAATGGTAAAAAAAATCCGTAAAATCCACGCCATAGAGACTGTTCTACTCTTTTATCTACAACTTGATATCTAGAACAGCTATTGTAAAGGTTCTCATGGATTTCGACACTATTTGCCACTCGGCCGATGAAGCTGCCAGCAGCTCTGTAAATGTTATGGTATAAAGTACAGACCAAATCAAACATTCATCCCATGCTGGCATTTCCGACATGCTTCTTCCACAGCAGCAGTGTCAAATGGCAGGTTCCCTTTGGTGCAGTCGCTAATGTAATTACTTTTTAATTTATGTGACAATAAATTGACAGAAAATTGGGACGTGTAATCCCACTGAGGTCCCAGTAAAACGGTTCCAACCTTCAAACGAGTGAACCGGTGTCAAACGTCTGTTTGTTTTTCGATTTTTACGAGCTGCACAACGACAACAATTCCATAAAAATGCTGTGAAAAGCTTCTTCGTCCATCCATGTCAATTTGTATTACATTCGTCTGTGTTCTGCTGACCAGCCAAAAGAAAGGAGACTGTCCGCATGCAGAGAAGCATCAAATATGTTGACACTCTTGAAGGACTCGGTTGTAAAACTCAGTCAATACCTTAATTTATGCAACTTCAATTCAAAAATACTTTATTGATCCCAAAGGGAAATTAAATGTTGTTGTAGCTCATCGATTCAAAGTCGTGAGAGTTATTGTAGATGGTGATGGCAATCGATTGAGTTGATTAACTCTAGATGGGTAGTTAGGTTATTTTTGGACAGTAGTATCTGTCTCCTTCACCTCTGTTGTCTTTTTTTCTGATTATCTCAATATCACAAAAGGTCAAATGTCCAAAAACTCCACTTCTCGGGAAGGAGATGATCATATTTTCACATTGGACCAAAGTAGTGCATGTCGAGGCATGTAAACTTTTCAAATAGAAAAAAGTAGAGCTTAGCTTTACTCTTGGGTGTTTCGATAGCAGGGAAGGAATTAAGAAACGTGAATCATTTAGAAACAAGGTGAAGAGTGATGGGGGAAGCAAAACATTAGAGACAAATGTAAAAGAGTTGGATATAAATAGGACAAGGTATAAAGCTTCATCTTCATCTCACATCATCAAAAAGACACCTGGATGTAGAAAACACGAGAAGAAAAAACATCCGACTTCTACTTTATTAAAGGAAAATGGAAAGTTAGAGTTTAACACGACGTCTGAACGCATGTCATGGAACCAAGCTTCATAGTGTAGCATTTTGAACCTCGGTAATGCATTGAGCTGCAGCTGTGAGGGGAGTTTTAACTCTATTATGATTGATCCACTGTTCTGTAAAAACTGACACGGCAGGATGAAGACTTGCCGCCCACTGTTAAACAGGAGACTCTGCAGAAATGACAACAGCAGCTGGAACGATGAGGGGGCAAATGGAGGGAAACCATCTTGGTCACCAGTCAATATCACTATGTTTGTTGTACAGTAAGCCTGTAGATTTATTAAGGGAATGGTTGATCTTTCAGGCATTTCTTCTCGTGTTTACCTCTCCACAGGTTCACGCCCAGATCAGACACACAGATCACTGCCCTGAACTCAACATGTAAACACTCTGCTTGGATGTCTGCTCAACGTCCCGTTTTTGGTCTTTTGTATTGGCTCAGAGTTCAGTATCAAGTATCATAGTAGCTATGAAACAGAGTCAACAGATTACTGGATTTCACACATTTGACCTAATGATACCTGTACAAAGATGTGCTTCATAGAAAAGACTTCAGCCTAAACAGAACATTTTAAGCAATTAAGTCTTTATATGTCTGAGTGTCATTTAGAAACAAGTCATGAGTATTTTAGATACGACATCTTCTTAGGGTTTCTTTGGTTAGTTCTTAAGCAGAATCTCAGGAAAGTTTCAGGGAAGTACTCTGTAGCTTTCCACACTGATCAACCTCCTAACCCAGGAAGTACTTGGACATTAGCTATGTTTTTATTCAATTTCAGTTTCAGGGTATGTTTACACAAGACCACTGTACAGAGACTGGCGATATTCTCGGATGTTGATTGGGGATGATTTCTGTTTTTAGACGGTTCTGCATCACTGTGTAGATGAGTCCACCAAGACTCCTTCAATCCACTGTAGGGCTTATTGTGTCAGGATACTGTGATTCTAGCATGTTCTTCACCTTACAGGTCCGTTCTGCATCAAATGTAATGTCTGTCTCCGACAAACCGTCTCCGAATATGAATGTGTCTCATGTAACACATCCATATTCCGTAACAGACGTGTTAAACTGAAAGGTTAAGCGGCACACAGGTTTTACCGTAGAACAAATCCTGCAGCCGTGCGTTCTGGCATGTGCACTTTCACACCTGTGGAGTATTTCACACTTACTTTAGCTGTGAACTTTTTATATATTTTTTTTTTTTCCTTGCCTGTCTTCTTCTCCAAATACGCTCTAGTCAACTCGTTTGGTCAACCTCAGTTGTAAAGCTGAATTGGACCCTCTGGTCCAGACCAGTTTGGTTCTTCAGCAGGTTTGGACAGCTTTCTCACTGGTAGCTCCTACTTCTCAGGGTCTTGATTAAATTCCACATGCTGCATTTAGCTGACGCGTTTAGGGCGGGCGTTCTTTTTTTAAACACCCCTACTTACACAGCTTTTTTGTGTGTTGATGTTTGGTGTGTTTTCAGCACCGAGTTTGCAGACTCACTAATTGGCAGATGGATAGTTCACAAGAGACACTCGGCCATTATGTAGGAATAATTATCCAGGCTCCGACCTCGTACAGTTTACAGATTAAACATCGCGACACCTTCCAAAACGAAGACATGTGCTTGATTAAAAAGAGCCCCATGTTGTGAAATAATGACTCATTCCCACAGGAGAAAACTGTTGACCGGCTTAACTAAAGCCTTCAACTTGGGGCTTTATTTTTGACAATGTTTTCTCCTTCCTTTTGTCTTCCTAATTGGATTTTGTGTGTATGCATGTGTGTGTATGGACTCCTTGTGGTTTGCTGTGATCGCCTTACAGTGGCAGTCCACCACAGGAGCACTGAGAGAGGAAATTAACTCGTCGGTCACATCTTCCCGCTCCTTCTGGATACCTTCCACTGTCCCCCTCATCCTCCGTTTCTTGGTTTGACATGCTCAGACAGCACTCGGTGATTACCGCTCATTAAACGCCCTTCACAGACATGCCTGGCTGGAATACGCAAGCGAAACGTTTAATTCACTTTGGATCTGGAGACGTAGCGGCTACGGCTGAGATGTAGAAGAGGGTCAAGTACAGAGGGGAAAAGTGAAAAAACAGGACAGGACAGTGACACATGTGTAACGGAGGCGAGGACTGTGGGGATTACATGCGGCAGGAAGTGGTGAAGTGTTGTGGAGGTAATAACCAAAGGGCACATTTTCCAGTCGAAGGTTAAGCCATCTGTGAAAATGAGGTAAAATGGGCCTTGTAGGTGTAATGATTTTCTCCTGTCCTGCAGAGCTTCATAATGCCCACATCTCTCCACTAAACACACGCCTGAGGTGATATTATTCTCTGTGGCGGCGCGGCGCTGCTGGAGCTCATTAGGATTCACATGTGCAGTTATGTTGTCAGCGAGCAGAATAATGCTGCGCTAAAGAGCAGAGTTCAGCACTTTCCTCAGCCAACACTGTAATCCATTTACATTTCTTTTTTCTTTTTATCCCTGCGTTTTACCTGTGCACATTTCTGCAAATTGTTATTCAGGAGGCGGGTTATAGACTGTTTTTTTTTTTTCTTATGTGGTTACCTCACCACATGAGGTTAGGCTCCGAGTGGTGCGATGCTACATCGTTGTAGCAGATAGCTACTTTCAAATATAAATGACTAAAGAATATGAGCTATAAACATGTTAAGATGTCAACGTTTAATGAGTAGCAGATCCGATAAAAGAAACTGAAGGTAAACGGTTCCAGATTCACTCATCATGACCTGTTTTATCTTTGTTCCCTCATTTAATAAATCCTCTCCCAGAGGTGCGATGTCCCTGTTTCACCATCACTTTTTAACATCTGGACTGAGATGAATTAGTCGCCATCTGGCAGAAACTAAATTAAAACTTGACAGGAGTTCCTCTGCAGGCTTTGTTGGGTTTTAAAGATAAAGCTAAATATAAAACAATTTCTCTTTTTATTTTCTTGTCTCTTTCCTCCCAGCTCTGCTGCTTCTATATGACGTCACCAACAGAGCCTCCTTTGACAACATCAGGGTAAGATCAATCACCTTGAAAGATGTTCGTCTCCCACTGTCTTCCTCTTTGTTTCTTTCTCTCTTCCTCTCTCTCTCTCTCTCTCGTTGGTAGCATTCTATTTCAAAATGGTTTTAAATCCACAAGCCTGAACGTCATATCGTGCTACTTGGGCAGAACTCGTTATTTACCAGCAGATTGTTTTCTTTCTCTTTGGCGAAGAGTTCATGAGGTTAATAGCATTTTAACTTCACAGTAGGTAAGCTGTATGTTTGATCAAAAACAGCTGGGAGATCCTAACTACTGTGGATCATTAGTTATTGCAGCATCTCTGACCATCGGTCCTTCCTCTTTTGTAAATTGTTTCCTTGAAGCCTCTGAAGGCGAAGTATAATTTACAACCAACATATTTTAAAGTGCAACAGCTTTTTTTCCCCCCTGAGCCGTTTGCAAGCGTGCTGAAACTCCCCCACCAGCATCAGATAATGAACAACAAGGCCACTGAGTGAGGATCACAACAACGGCAGCAAATGAGGGAGGTGACGAAGGCGAGCAGCATGGGCCGCGCAGATAAGAGCGTGCGCTGCCTCTAATAGACGGATCTCTTTGTAGTTCCAATCTCTGGTGTGTGAAGTCTTCTCCTCCGTTATTCTGCAGCCATTTCCTGTCCCATTTGGTGCTGCTCTCCTCTCTGCTCGGCGCGTTTCTCTCCTTTGATGAACACGGAGCAGAGATGAGAGCAGGACATGGTCATTGTAGGAGAGCCTCACATGTAAATAAGTGTGTGTGTGTGTGTGTGTGTGTGTGTGTGACCGCAGTGTCCATGGATGCTCGTTATACAGTATGTGCTTACATGCCTGAACTTTTTTACATTCAGATTTTCACAATATCTAAAAAAACAATGAATAAAACTGAAATAAAGCCACTTACAACTGAACCCATAAATGAAATGGATTATGAAGTCTGTAAACAAAACTGTCCTTCAATAACTATTCATCATCACAATGGAAATTATGAAACATTTTAGTTTATCGTGTGATTGATTTATTGCGAAAGCTTTAGTCAGACTTTGTCGAACCTAACTCCAAACCTCAGAGTATGTTATTGGGATTTTATGTGATAGGACAAAGAAAAAAAGCACAAAAAATCCCATTTTCTACAAAATATCTCCCACTCAGTCAGATTGGATGGGGATCATCAGTTATTTCCATCTTTTGCCTCAGATCATCAGTTCAGCTTAGGTCTGGACTTTGACTGGGACATTCCAACGAGTGGCTCTGGTTTGATCTCAACTATTTAGCAAAGGATTGCTATTAATTTAGTTCCCTCCATCGTTCCATCCACTCCAGCCAGCTTTCCTGTTCCCA
Source organism: Poecilia mexicana (assembly GCF_051168715.1). Classification (NCBI taxonomy): domain Eukaryota; kingdom Metazoa; phylum Chordata; class Actinopteri; order Cyprinodontiformes; family Poeciliidae; genus Poecilia; species Poecilia mexicana. The sequence continues at coordinate 6,501,200 of NW_028263388.1, forward strand.
CAGCATGACACCGCCACCACATTTACCCAACCAGATGTGTTCAGAATGATGGTGCTTGTTAATTTTCCATTCCATTTTGAATTTAGCATTAAGCTAAAGTGTAATATTGGAGCAGAGCTCCATGTTCCACATGTTTGCTTTGTTCCACATAAGGTTTATGACAAACTCATGGCTTCCTGTCCACAGTGCTGTTCCTCTTGCCACCCTCAGATGGAGCCAGATCTGTTGTGTGCATGATTTCTGCAACAACCAGAGAACACATATGCGGGAAAGCGTTCCTTTGAACCATGGATTAAATTCTGGGATGAAAAGCAAGCATGTGAAGCAAATTTAATCCATCATAATTCAAATTTAAGAAGCAGCTTCGCTTCAGTTTTCATTTACTTCCCTTCAGCAGACTAATCCTTTTTTCTCCCTCATGTCAGCAAACAGCTCTGACACGTCTTCAGTGAGACGCATCGACTCTGCTCCACATTGAGGTTTCCACTGTTAGGCAGTGAGTGTGTTTAGTTCCCATCATCAGGACAAAACAGCCCCAATGGCCAGAGCAGATGCAAACCCAGTAGGAGGCTGATGAACAGTGGATGTGCGTGTGTGAGTGTGTGTCTGTGTGTGTGTGATTGTTGACCAGGCTGTTTTTGTTTTTGGGGCGGTCGGAGACAACACCTGTTCAACACAGAGCTTGGAAACAGATTTGAGGTACATTATACAAGATGTCTTTATGGAGGACAGCAGAGTGATGGTGGAGTTTGGCTCCAGGTTGTGTTGTCAACACATCTCTGTACACTTGAGTATTCACTACCCAGTGTATACATCATCACAATACGATACTTAGACCTTTTTTGAAATCTCCACCAAAAAATGAATCAGTCTGGAAAAACTGAAATTATTGATAGCTAATAAAAACCACCAAACCCACTCTAAAAACAAACTAAAACTAACTGAATTAGACAAAAAGTAAAAAAATAAGTAAATAAAATGATTACAACCTGACTCATTAACCAGCCAATACTAGCATTTTATATGGTCACTTTACAAAAGCTGAAAAGCAAAAGAACATGTGTAATAGACATAAAAACTAAACTGCATGATTTAATGTTCTATATTTTGCTTCGGGCTGATGGTAGACTCTCAAAAAGCTGACCAACCAACTTCCTCATCCTTCTATTTTGAAATATCTCTGGGTAAAGTAAACTGAGTGAATCATTGACATGAGCTCATGAAAAACCTGACTGACTCTTAAGACTCACTTCTCTAACTTTCCAATAGTCGTGTCCATGTATTAAAATTAAAATGTTAAAAATAACACAATTGTAATCATCAGCGCTTTTAAGCAGATATTATTCTACCACTTTTTACTTCTGCATACATAACTACATCACAGTTTAAACATACTGTGTATGGATGCCATTAAAACGTGCGGCTTTTACTCTCGCATGCTAAGCTAATGCAAAATTCATGCTAATTCTTTGCTTGTTAGAGAGAAATATTCCAGTGTGCCTCAGCAGGGACAGAACCTTGCACCAAACGGATTAACAGATGAGTTTATTTTAAACTCGTGTCGACTACACAGCTTTCCAAGGCCGCTGCACAAGGCTGTCTCCTATAGTGTGAATCCATTAGCAGCTGAGGCTGGAGGTGGAGGCTGAAGGGCAGCGAAATGATGGCGAGATAAAGGAGTTGGGCGCGCTGCTGTCCATCTCCCACTGTCTCACTCTGGCACCCAGGCTTTCCTTTTCTCTCTCGCTCTTCTTTTCACTGCTGCCAACAAGGCCCTCTTCTATCCGCCTTTCTTTGCTGCTTTTACCACTTATGCTGCATCTCAAACCACTTAGCTCCTTAAGGTCGTCTAATTGCAACTTTTTGCATTTGCTTAAGTGCGTCTTATTTTTTGTAACATTTGAATAGGTTTTATGCAGATTGTAAAATGTTTTGGGCTCTTTGCATTTGTCTGAGACTCTTTTCAAGTACATTTTCTTTGACGCTGGGGATTATTCCACAGATAAATACTAAGGGTAAACATTTACAATCACTGACTGCTAATGTTAACCTTGCATATTATCATTTAAAATGTTATGGAATTGCACTTTTTTGTTCTCCAGAAATCCTGTTGTAACCAAACTAGCAGACTTTCACAAGCACAAACTTGGTGGCTAGATTTGTCACCCGATATAAAAAATGTAATGGCAAACATTATGTAATATTCATACTGCTTTGTTTAGTAAAGCAAAGGTTTAGAATTGGTCACACTAGTGTTGCCAAAATCCTTATATAGAAAGTCAAAAACAGACGGCACAAAAAATAAGATGTTATGTTCAAAACACTTTTAGTTTTATTGAAGTTTGCAATATTTTTGCATACTTTTCATTGTATAAATACTTTTAAGACAAGTTCAGGTACATTTTATATTGGGATTTAATCAACTCCCATAGTAAATGTTTCCTTTTATGGTCACCGAAGATAATAAATGTTGTTTCATTAAAGTGGAAAAATTACATTTTTGAGGTTTACCTTTATGTCAACAATATTTCTACAATAATTTTTCAGTCACAAAAAATAGCATCTGTTGAAATGTAGATTGTATCCCGACACTTCAATGACTTCTAGACTTAAACTAAAAAGTTGGTGTCCCAACACTGAACCTTGTGGGATTCCCCTTTTTTTGTTATTTACGGTGTGATACTGCATCATCTAATAGTACAGTCCTTGTTTCTGTTTGATCAATAAATGCTCATGCTAAAGCAAGATAAAAACTATCATCTAGTCTGTTGGCACAGTCAGCTTTGTTGCTTCCTGTCCAGTGTTCTCTGCTCCCAAGAGAACAGACAGTATTAATGTAAAACTAAAATCTCCCACACGTGTGGGATAAAACAGAGCTGTAATATCTTTAGCTTTGTTGCTTCCTGTCCAGTGTTCTCCATCTTTAGCTTTGTTTTATTCTGAAAATCTCCACAAACTGATGACATCACACTTGAACTGCATGCGTCTAAATGTACATAGGTAAATTTGATTAAAGGTCATTGTCACCTGATTTCACCGTTGTCATAGTGACTCGATGCTTTTCAGCACATGCTTGAATAGTTACATAAGATAGTTTGTTAAACTGACACATTTCAGTTTAATTAAGAGTGAAAGCATTATTATCATCATCACACAGCTGTGTACAATGTTTTATTTGTCTCCATAGCTGAAACCTCAAAACATGGCAATACTAAGTGCTTTCAAGTAGTTTAATGATACACAGGCAAAAATCATGTTTGTCTTTCAGAATATAAAAGCTATAATTACACCCATCCACATCAGGGACTTAATTGATAACTTACTGTCGTCCTGTGATTGTCGTCATGCCAACTACTTCTTGAGTAATACCTTCTTTTTTCTGCCATCCCTGCTGACATTTAATTGGAGCGTTATTGTCTCCCACAATGGTGGGTGTGTCCAGTTTTCAATTCAAATTATGCTAAAATGTTCCGAGCTTGTTTGGTCTTTTGGTGTAATTACAGCCGTCTGCAGCTTAATTTGAATAATCAGAACAAATGAAACAAATCACTGAGTAGAAAGTGCTGGAAGCAGCCAAATAACATCACCTCAGGCTGCTGCCTAATCTCTAAAAGACACATCATCATCAGCCGTGTGGAGCGGTAACATTTCAGCAAGCTGAAGGTTTTAAGACGCCCGTATCGAGGCCGTACAGCTGCTGCCATGGCACCTGGACACCCTGATGGGTTAGGATTTCTGCTTAAATGCCAAAAAAAAAAAAAAACTCAAGAAGTGCGGCTGGAAGCACAAACATACAGCGGGGCTTCTATTGACCAACATGCTCCCGCTCAAAGGCCACGAGGGGAGGGAGATCACTAAATCTTTAAATCAATGAAAACCTTCCTGCAGCAGGAAAGATTTGTTTTTCTGAGACATTCCCTTATCAACAGAGTAGAAATCAATGAGATGTACACCTGGTGTCTGCTGGCACACGACTGGATAAATGTTTACGCAGAATGGAGGGGGGGAAGAAAAAGAAAAAAATGGCAGACCAAGTTGCACAATTAAAAATAAACAATAATATTCTGGTTTATTTAGAAAGAGAAAAATAATGTAGTGTCCAGTAAAGTTCATACAGAAGTCTGCAAAATCCAGCTTTCACTTTGAGCTAATTAGCTCGCAGCTAATTAGAGTAATGAACTAATTAGCATATTAGCTAAATATTTAGCATCGACCTAAGCAATTAGTTGCAAGCAAAATATTTAGCTAACAACCTAAATAATTTGGTAACCAGCCGTGTGTTTAGCCTGCTTGCTAAATATTTAGTTTTGAGCAAAATATTTAGTTTGGAAAATAAATGTTTTGCTTGAGAATTAAATGTTTAGTTTGGAAAATTTAATATTTTGTTTGGAGAAAAATATTTAGTTAAAATAAATATTTAATTTAGATCTAAATATTTAGTTTGTGAACTAAATATTCACAACTATATTAAATATTTAGTTCACAAACTAAGTACTTGTTTAATTTGTAACTTAAATATTTATCCTACTAGCTGAATATAACACTTGGTAGCTAACTATTTAATTTGTAAACTAAATATTTAGCTTGTGAAATAAATGTATAATTTTGAACTATACATTCAATATAATTTTGAAAATGAAAACCCATATCTTTTTCTCCATGACATCCTTAAAAAAAAAACCCAAAAAAACAAATGTTGCTGTTCTTTTTTTTCTGTGTAACTTTACAAGCAGCGGCCCATATATTTCCGGCTATAGTAATAATTAAATTATTGTCAAAGTTTCATATGTTTTGTAATTTCAGTAAATTTGTCTTATATTACGATTTTAAATCTGTCTCATTTTCTTCTGCCTGTGCTGCTTTTTCCTTGAAGCTCCCTGCCCTTCGCCTCCATGGTAACCACAGTGTTTTTTTTCATGTGTTTTTTTTTCCTAAAAAGCCGTCCCCACTGTTAGCTGGCTTATCAGTGGCGGATGGAAGCAGCATGAAAAGGCCAGCCTGTGTCCCATCGTTATGTAAAGTACAAAGAATAGATTGTTAATTCATTTTTCTAGCCTGCCAGGAGAAACTTTAATAGCTTCATTCCCAGTTTGCTTCAATTATGAACAATGTATTCTCAGTTGAATCCTTCAAAACAGCTGTATTTTGAGAGAAAATTTTAATTTAAAAAGTTTAAATCCCAATTTCTGCAAACCCTAATCCCTGATAAAATATAATTTCTAAAATGGAGGTAATCGAATAAATTGAACGAAGTTGACATAAATCCCACGAGTTTGCTGATAATGGCTAATAAAACATTCTTACATGAGGCGTACTAGAATCCAGAAAAAAAAAAAAACTTGATGCAATCAATATCAAAACTTCATTGTCACTGTGTGAAGTATTAATATTGACCATCTGTATGAAATAGTCCTAAACACACTGTTATTAAAATGTAGGATTAAATGCCGAATTACTCTGAGGCCAGACTGCTACACTATGATGAAGAAACATGTGACGAATGTTTCAGAAGAACCTGTACTGACATTTCTGCAGCATTTTGACATACGTCACCTATAGAGGAACTTATATGAATGTCTAAAATCAAAACCCTGCGGCTAGAAATGTTGAGCATTTCACAGAAGCCTCTCGGCGAGCTGTAACAGGGATAATGAGGTGGGATCAGGTTCAGAGTGTCTAGTCTTGATGATAACCTTGTGTTTTTTTCCCTGCCTTTTCTTGACTGTGCTGCCAAACCAAGCAGAGAAGTTTGAACACCCACATATGCAAACTCATGCACATATTGGGTAAACAAATTCTGACAATGCTCACATGATGTGCCGTCCCGCGCTCATGCAAACTAATAAGCGTCGGTGTGTTCAGCCTGTTCAGCCCGTGCTGCTCACCCCGCTGGGTGGAAGAAGATTTCCTCCTGTCCCTCTTTATGTCCCGTCTCGTTATTTCTTCTCGGACTCCATCTGTCCAGCTCACTCACACTTTTTCGGAAGTTTCGGTTATTTACTTGAAATCAATTCGCAGGAAAATTTCTAGAATAGATTCACTTCAGCTTCATGGTTAATCTTGCTTATGAAAATAGACAGCTCTATACCTTATGTAACTTAGAAATATTTGCTAAAACTGTCACTATGTTGTGATAGTATAACATGAGAAGGATCATTTGTGAAAACATCAGGCTCCTCTGCCTCCTACCTGCTACTGTTCACATCCTCCTCCTGGCTCTCCGCTACGCTGCAGCTAGCTCCACACCACCGAGCCTGCCGTGAATGCTCAGGCTAGTTAGCATTGGCACTGACGATGGCAGACAAAAAGTTTTTCTTAAACAGAAATTTATTTCTCCGCCATAAGCACGTTGAATTAATTGCTAACTAGCCTCAGCAACTTGCCATTTTACGCTACAGCTAGGTCCAAAAAACAGCCTGCCGTGAATGCTGAGGCTAGTTAGCGTTGAAACCAAGACTGCTGATTAAACGTTTTCCTGGAATGGTAAGTTGTTTCTGCCATCAGCACATTGAGCAGTCCATTTAAAAGCTCATTAGCGTTAGCAAATTAGCATTAGTTTAACAAAGGCAGTCAGTGCCTCATGGAAAGTTTTCCTGTTTTTGCACTTTATACTCTTTATACTTTTTTATTCTTGTGTTTAAAGAAAGCCACTTTATGTGGAGGTATGAGACGTTACATTTGTAATGTTTTAAGTTTCCATTTTTTATCCAATTGAAGCTCCCATTATGCTTCACTGTTAAATGTACACATTAAGCCATCCATCTATTGCTTTGTAAGCAGATTCAGTCAAATCAAAATGTATTTTCTAGTTATGTACCTTAGATCATATCTAGAAATAAGATTAGAAGTTTGAACATTAAGTATGAGAACCCCTGATACAGAGGAATCCAGGTGTCTGAAGTCAAAACAGTGGAATAAACAAGTTTATTCATTTTAAAAAATAGTGTTATTCTCAGACGAGACATCAGAGGTGGAAGCTTGCCCTGTTTTCCCCACATATGCATGCTGGTGACCCGAAATGTGGCTTCACACTATGTGACATGTCATGCAGTCCTTCTTTTCCAGGTGTCACGGCATAAGAAAAATAGCGATTTTTGCTGTCAGTGCCTGTCACTGCAGCCTGCATTTAAAAAAGAAATAAAACATAGCAAGACAGTGGCTCAGTTGCTGTCAGCATGATTCTAAATGTACAAATAAATTTAAGGAAATAACAGATGAAATGCATTTTACAGTGTTTTTACGATCTGTGAATTTATGTGGTATTTTTGCTTCTTGTTTCACATTAAAACACCAGGAAAAAATGCAACTTAACACTTTAACTCATTATGATGTTTAGTTTGCAGAATTAATGCTTAATGGAAAAGAGATACAGCCAGCATTTGTATTCTGCTCCTCTTACCTTGATAACCTTGATAAAGAAAATCCTGTTCAATCCAGTTGCCTTCAGAAGTAACAAAAAGAGAATATTCTCGTTATAAATACTTGCCGTTCTATTAAGACATTAAATGTTGGTCAGGGAGCATTAGTGAGAAAACATGAAAACAGCAGACACATCAGGGAGGAAATGAGCAGGTCACACGGAGAGTGATTGACAGCGCTTAGACCCACCTCCTGGCTCTGATTGGTTATTTCTAATTAGCACAGGGAGAAGGCAGAAGAGCACTTTAACATTTTCTACTCATTGTTCTGACAGATTCTGTCTCATAACATAGTGTCAACATTGTGACAGTTTCAACAAATATTTATTTATTTGTTTTAATAAAAGTTGCATACTGCAGCTTCAAAATATATTAAAGTTTGTAGTTTTAACAAAACAAAATTGAGAATCCTTAACTGGGAGTTTATACTTTAACCTGACACTGATCAATTTTGTTCAAATGTGTAATTTTATATTCTGATTTTATTTTAATTTAGAATTAAAATAGACATGGAAGGAATCAGGAAACAGTAGAAACATCTCTGCTGGATGTCAGGATGAAACAATCAGTGGCGGCTTAAGATTCTCTACTGGCCCCTTTTCTCTTTTTACATTGTTAGGATGCTGTGCTGCCTCTCAGTGATTGCTGGCGGTACTTGTGGCACTTCCTAACATCTGTTCTCATTTGTAATCATGGCAGAAATACTTCTTTTATATTATTATTTAGCATGCAAGTGCAGCTGACTGAGCTTTTAAAATGATCCCACAGACACCTGGGAAAAGATTGAGCTCCTTGGCAGGTTAAGTAGCAGGAGCCAAACGAAAAAGGAAGGAGGAGAAATTTGAAACTATTTCTTCACATGATTGTCATGGTGATTAAGGTGTCTGGGAAGTAAATTAGTCCTTGAAGTGCCAACAATGAGAAGTGACAGAGCTGTAGGATCTTGACTGAACAGCAGAACCTCCTCACTTGGCTTTCAGACTGCAGACAGAGAGCAGCATGCTGGTTGGAGTCTGCAGGAAGTGATGCAGAGCATGAAGCATCGGTTTGGCCCCTGCAGCTCACAAAATGTATTTAAATCTAAAAACTGAGTCCCAGTGCATTCACAGCAGTATCTGGAGAATTCAACATCACCTCTTTTTGTCAACTCTTCTTATTTTGAATGAATTTCTCTATATTTCTGATGTCATTTCCTTTTGAGGATTAATATTTTATTACACAATTTAATTCCAAACTAAACCTCTCCCACATGTATGTCTTCTTCAGTCAGTCAGTTTATTCACTCGACTTAACAAATTTCATCATTAATTAACTAATACACTTATGAAAAGGAAGCAGGGAGAAGCACAATATTCTACAAACCTGTCCCTAAGTACAAAGCACATTTTCAGGGATATACATGAAATTAACCATATAAACTTCAAACAGTATATCATTCTCCTCTTTAACTCAAAAATATATTAGATTTAGTAATTTTTTCTTGTAAATGTTTTAAATGGATTCATAGAGGATTTTTTTCCTACTCCTCATCCAAACTATTCCATAATTTTACTTCATGCACAGAAATGCACATTTACTTTAAAGTGGTACACAGTTTTACTTTTGAAATCGTACTTCCTTCTGTTTTTTATATTACTTGAGCCTCAGAAAATTGACTTTTGTAAATGGTTGTTTCCAGCCTGCTCTGGTTGAATTTAGTTTTTTTATCGGTAAGCCATAGTGATCAGAATTAGAAGAAAGAAATGTCAGTGTGTGACGAATCTGTATGAGTTTTACTTTCTGAAATAGGGATCAATGTCAGGTGCGGTGGGTGAGAGGTGGTGAGGAGAGACGCAGAGACCCAGGTTGTAGAAGAAAATGATGACTTTAACGAAGATCCTCAAAACAGTCCAGATCAGGCAGCATGGCAGAGAGTTAGCACACAGCTAATTACCGGTAGCAACTGAAAACCTGAAGACTGAAAACGAGAGCTAGACCAACACAGGACTTCACAGTTCTACTGTGATTGCAGGCAGACTAATGACATACGTTTGACAAGGACCCAACAAGAGACAGAGACAACAGGTGGACTTAAATACACAGGGAGGGTAATCAGGTAACTAGACACACCTGGGAAGCAATCAACGGGGAAGACGCAGAGACAGAGACTCACAGGAAGGAACTGAACACAGAAAACCCTTAAAAATAAATACACAGAAACACGGATCAGATCATGACAATCAAAACTTAACTTTTTCACAGCATTCCAATTTTTTGTGACATACCTGTAAACAGCAGGTCCCGGACAATCACTACTAACGGTTAATTTCAGCGACTTCTGTTTTGTCTGAATTTAAAAGCAGAAAATATTTTCCACCAGAGTGTGTGCATCTTCAATAGAGTTTCCATCGAGCCAAGAAAATTCAACGCCTGATCCGATGTGACTCACACCTGAAGTAAACCCAACGTATTATAATTCAGATTTTACTGCTTTTATTTTTAGATCTCCATTAATGTTAACATTGTAACTTCTCCCATTTTTAGCTTTTATCAAATCAAGTTTATTTGTATATCACATTTCAGCAACAAAGCAGTTCAAAGTGCTTTACATCATAAAGACACAAAAAATACAGAACACACTGAAGCATTACATTAGTAAAAGCCTCTCTGTTGCTTTCTATCTGGTCATTTGTTGTAACATCAGGATGAGTCGAGTGCAAATCATCTGGGATGTGTGACTGATAGGAGCCGAGACACATGCTGCGTCTCAACTTCTGCACCTTACTTTCTTTACTTCCTAAACCTATCTTATCCTATCTTCACCTCTATTTAAACTAAGTAGATTAACAGAAAATAAGTAAACCAAGTAGATTAACAGAACTCTGTATTGTGCATCCTCATTTGGTTGGTCATGTGACAGTGATGCAGTGTAGGATTGTGGAGAGTTTAACTGAAGCAGTGATGAAGTCAGTGTCATTGTTTTTTTTTTTATCGTCAAAAGGATTGTGAAACATTCATAAAATGTATGCATCAGTTAATATTGGTTATTTACCATAACAGCAATATTAATTTTGGATATTGATATCGGCCCAAACTGTCAAATCGGTGCATCCCTGGTAACTTTGGTGAGGCATCCAGTCCTGGGAAGGTTCACCACTGTTCCATGTTTTTTATGTTCCAAATACGTTTCCACACCAACGAAAGCTAAAATATTTGGTGACGAGGTTAAAAAGCGAAGGAAATCTTCCAGGCTTCACCTTAATATGTGCAATATGTAGCATGATATTTAGGTAGAGACTGGTTTTCCCCCTCAGATGCTTCTGTCAGAGTAGAGGTTTTGAACATAACCGCATCTGAAGCTTGTTTAAAGTTTCATTGTCACTTTATGAGGAAGCCGCGGGGCAACAGACAGCTTCATACGCTTATTAACAAGTTTCTTCTCCATAAAAAGGTTCTTTACAATCTTATCACCCACTCTGGGTTAGTGGGTCCTGGATGTACGGGAATTAAAATGTGGATGAGGATTAATGTGTTAATAACATTTCTGTGGTTATCTACACCTCCCAGAGCTGCAAACCTATTACATTATGAAGAAGAATTGAATCCCGCTAGGAAGGGAAATGTCAGATTTATTGTAAACTCGGGTTGTGCACATTTGGATTTAGTTTGAAATCTTATTCATAAAAAGCTAATTTTTGCTGGATAAATTCACTATTCTCATGTCCATGTTGTTGTTTTTAATAATAAAGGGAATCTGCTGTTTTTCATACACATAATCTGACATGTCGACAAACGGTAGTTAAATCACGATGCCTCATTATCTTTGTTTCAGACTTTTTGTTCAACTCAGATGAGGTAATTGCATATAAACAAATTTTACTAAATTTAATTCAAAAGTAATTGCATACCTGGGTTTGTACAAACATTTTCAGTCACACCAATAATTTTCACAAACAAAACACAAACTGCAATTGTAAGACGGCACAGATGCTTTGGGGGTGGGGGAGTAAAATATTGAAGTAATGAGACATTTTTGTTTTCAACAATTTCAGCAATATTAGTCCTAGAGCATAAAACCATAAAAAAACAAAAAAAAACTTGACTGAATGTGTCTTCGGGAACACTTTGTTCTCTCAGTTTCACACCCCGTGGTCGTAATTTGTGAAGCTGAGGAGGAGACTCTTCAGTTATCTCCTCACATTTCACGGCCGGGGGAAGTGCCGGGTTCACCTGTCCTGTTGCAGACGTTATCAAGATGCAGCTCGGCTGAAAGAAAGTTAATGCTGTTAGCATTGATTTCAAGTGTTAGGCCGTCTCTTTCTTCTCTTCACATCCTAAAGAAAATCATTGGAAGTTAATCAGGATGAAAAACACTCTGGGCTGTCCACTTTGTTGTGGGGGCAAACTGCAAAAACTGCCTCATGCATCATTTATAATTTTGTATTTATTTATTTATTTTTTTCCAAAAAAGCTTGACTTCATAGGATAATGTGATGTTTGTGGGCGAGGAAACTGACATTAAATTTCCAAAATTGTAACAGCGTCTTCAAATTTTCAACTCTGACTGTGAAATGGATTTAAAGCAGCTTTCTCAGTGAGTATTTCACAATAAATATTCTTCATTCAGAAGTTTAACTCAGGTGTTACTAATTATGCTGCCCTCAAAGTAAAACACTTCCTACCTTGCTACAACCCTCATAAATGTTACCAATTGACCTGAAATTTTAGAATATTTCAGAAATAAATGGTTAAATAAAATAAATATTTTCACAGACATGTTTAAAAATGATCAATTTGTAGAATCACAATCAGTCTGTAGTCTACAAACAATCAGTTTGTAGAAAATGAAGAAATCCTCAAAAAGGTTGAAAAAGTTCTGCATATACTGATATCACCAGTAGATCGACAAACATATTTTTTATACCTAAATTAAATGAAATTCTAATTACGGGGTTTCTGCAGAGCTAAATGACTGCTAATGTGATGCCAGCATTGGAGCAGAAGGGAATCTAAAAGTTACATGATGATGGTTCTGAAGGACTGGAGTTGGGCACCCTTGTCTTATACAAACACAGATGTTTCTTCAGCTGAGAAAACGGTGACCAACCTAATGCTATTTTATGAAATTGTTAAACAGCTTTTATCTTGCTGAAATTAGCTAAATCTGGGGATCCATCTGAGTGTTGCCCTTCCAGCACACTCAGGATTTTGTCATGTTTCCTTATACCCATAACGTCATCTATCATCAAAGTCATTGCAGTACACCTCTTGCTGGATTAATAAATAATAATGAACTAAGCGGTAGATAACAAATTGCATCCTTTACAACAGGGGTGTCAAACTCCAGTCCTCGAGGGCCGCTGTCCTGCAGTTTTTAGATGTACCACAGGTACAAAACACTGGAATGAAATGGCTTAATTACCTCCTTCTTGTGTAGGTAAGTTCACCAGAGTCCTGCTAATGACCTAATTATTCTATTCAGGTGTGGTGCAGCAGAGGCACATCTAAAAGTTGCAGGACACCGGCCCTCGAGGACTGGAGTTTGACACCTGTGCTTTACAAGATTGTGAAAGTTTATTTCTATGTGCAACTCACCCATTTTTGTGGCACACATGTTGTTATGGCCCTTATTCTGCCAGTGTTCAGACGTTTGCTTCATTGCAGTGATCTTGTTGATATTGACTGTAACCGGCCTGCGAGGCTGCCGTGAACAATCAATCAGCTGCGCTATTTTCCTGGCCATGGCCGTCTTCTCTGGAACAGGGGGCGGTATTTTCCGAGGTGAAGCAGTCACCCTTACCTGGCTTTGACCCGGCTCATCAAAGACGTCGTCCGATTCATCGGAAAGGCTAACTCGCCGGAGATGCACGGCATGGAGCTGCTCAAGAGTCACCACAGGCAGAGTCTTCCCGAGCAATTTCAAGAAGGCAGAGGACTCGGAGTGGTGGCGGCGGGAAGGTTTGGGAGCGAGTGCAGGTTTGGTTTGAGACGAAGGCTCCGGGTTTGGAGATCTGAGAGTAGGGAGAGTGGGGAGAGGGATTTGCAGAGACAGCCTCTTGGTGCGGTTCTGAGATGAGTTAGACCTGGATTTGGGTTGTATTTTCCATCCTAAAGGATCTGGGCCGATGATGACGGATGTGGGAACAGAAGTTGGGGAACAACAGGAGGAGGTGGAGGAAGAAGAGGAAGACGTCGATGAAAAGATCCCAATGGTGGGGCATGAGTATCGCTTGAAAGACGAATGCGAGGATGTCTCTAGTCGCAGAAGGGAAGCAGTGCGCTGAGGAGGGTCGGGTTCCTTCTTGTTCTTCCTCACCATGATGACAGGCGGTGTCTGGCATTTACAGAAGTCAACTGACCACCGTCTCTGATGAGAGCGAAAGCTCACGTTGGATGTCAAGACCGTCAAGTTCGGTCTCTCTCTGGGGACGTGGCTGGGTGTTGTTGAACATCTTGGCCCTGGACTCTCTCTGCTCTGTGCTCTGATGCCGACGGTATTTACATGACACACTTTTTCTCTCATTTTAACAGAGCTGTGACAAGCAGAGGCTATATCTCCCGTGGAACATTTCTTCATCTTGCTTGGTTGAGTGGAACCTTGATGTGAAAAGAACTCTGAGTAGAAACACAGAGAAGAAGGAAAGGGTGTGTTCAGGATGTTTTGCATCTAAAAAGAGGAACAGCAGACACCCATCTGGACTTGTTAAAATAAAGTTTCAAAACCACTGACTTTTCACAACAGGAACTCTTCCAGGAGTGGCAACACATGTCCTAAGCATTGTACATCAGACAAACCACACCTTTCCTAATGAGAAATGACATGCCATAGATAAACGCTTCTCTTTAAATGAAGAACATTTTAGAACCTTTTTAATAAAAGATTCACTGTGACTTTTGAAGTCCGCAGTCAAACAATAAGTAAAAAAGATTTACTGTATACTCTAAAATGGTTTTAAAGAAATCCATTCGATTCATTACTTTAACTTTGTTGATGCTGATCTTTCCTTAAAGTTTGTTCTTTCTTACATTTTACAAATGTATACTTCTCCTGATTAAAAAAAAAACTAGTGTAGTAGAATTGATCAGTAGAAACTTGTTCAGCAAATGTTAAATATGTAAATGTGAGGGCATTTTTGACAACACATTTTAGTGAACACTTACTCCTTTCATACTCATAAATTCAAACTTAAAATAAGAATATCAACTATTAAGGTTTATATCAAGCTTACACTTGATTGTGAAATGTAATATATCAAACGTGAGAAGCTGTTTACCTGCAGCGCTGTCCTGATCTCAGTCTCGACTAATCTCTTCAGAGCTTTTGTCAGTAACATCCCCTCTCCGTCTTGGTCTCATAGCGGTCCACCCAAATCTTACCACAACTTCCTGAAAGTAACACCCTGAGAACCACAGATGCCTCAGTTCTCACACCGTCACGTAATCACATCTCACAAACACGGTTGGCAAACACCTGTTGCTGTCGTACCGTGAAGCAAGTGTGTGAAGGCCTTTAAGAAAGACATTTCCCAGGGTTGTTGTGACATATACAGATGTGATCAGGGTCTCACCTTAACAACTATGACTGAGTTCTTTTATGAATCACTAGCAGTTTCACATTCTGTATCGAAAAGCCATTACAGAGAACTGGATGTTCTCTCAGTCTGTGGGGCTTATTGGCAGCAAAGGTTTTACTGCTTTGCATTTTGAATGCCTTCTCCCCATGGTGTTTACATTTAAGTGCTCCCTGTCATAAGATTAAACGGCCTAAATGATTAGACATTTGCTTTCACACATTTCATAGCTACTTTCTGCTACACAAACTCTGTTCCAGCTGCAGGCAGAAATGTTTACAACACCAGCAGGGCGTCTCCTGGGGAGGTGATCTTGCCAGGCACTTGCAATATTTATGTTATTTTTAGTCCAGTTTTTTTTTTTTCTTTTTGCAAGAAGTCAAAAGATTGTTTTGATGTAACTTTATAAACAACCTATCACACCACACATCTCCTGGTGCAGTCCTTGGCCATGACTACTGCCAGGTTCTACTAACAGGCTCTCCTAACTGGTCTCTGGAGCCAGCCTGTGCTTTGACATATCTGCCACTGGCACATCTGGTCTTCAGTCAGCCTAAAAGAGAATAGGTGTGTTCATTGAGCTGCACTTTCCTTTAGCTGTCCGTACCTATTTCAAGTTACCACTCCAAAGTGGTTAATGGAAAAGACTCTCTCAACCTGACTGTTCTCGCAAAGGTTAGTGTCTTATCTTACTCCGGTTGTCAAGGGTTTGAAATCTAGCAATGTCTATGCCGCACTTAAAACACTCCAGACTCTGTCATGCGATGTTAATACCAAGTTGTATCAGAGCTGGGGGGTCACTGTCTATCGTCCAGAAACTCTTGCAGATCTAGCTGAAGACCTAGCCTTAAAAAGCTCATAGTTCGCTCTGATGTTACCTACGTTGTTCTAGCCTCACCTGCAAGTCGCCTTGGATAAAAACATCTGCCAAATGTAAAAACATAGCCAGCTTTCTTCTTATATCATAAATGTTCATTTTGGGATATTTGTAAAAAAAAAAAAAAAAAACTTAAATTGTTGCCTATTTATAATCTTTCAGGCTTATTTGTATGACTGTATAGGAAAAAAAAACTTGAAGTGCTTTCCTGATTTTTTTTTTTTATATGCCTTTTCATGTGCTTGAATCTCAACATGAAAGTTTCTAGGTTGTGGTCAGGTAAAAATGGGATAGCTGTTAGCATTTTATTGCTAACAGCTATTGGGAATGCCAGCCCATGTTAATATATTTTTATCTGCTGTATTCATTTAAATGCTAAGCTTTTACTGAGTTGCCATAAAATCTCAGTTAATACGTTTGTCTAGGAAAGAGACTGTGTTAATCACTCAAAGCCTGGGCCGTTGTTAATGAGACGATGTTAAGTTGATGGCAGCAGTAGCTCAGATGATGAGCCCTTCAGTGAAGGAATTTGGATATTAATGGGAAACAAGTGGTAGTTTAACTTAATAGTTAAACAGTGAAAAACCTAAATCATCTTTAGGAGTCCACTTCTGAATTTTTTTCCTTTTGGATTTGTTGTCATTTTCTATATTGATTCTTTAACAGTCATTTTGGAGGAGATTGTATTTAAAACTTCAACCATATTTGGCAAGTTGATGAATGCAGCGTGGGGTTGGGTCCTGCTTCAGTTCCAAACTGGGCTCACTAGGATGAGACAAAAAGGGTTCTACGAATATGATAGAGAAAACTCAAAATATGAACTATGTCAAAAGTCAACTCGGTGAACATTGAGATCCCATTTTAGTAATTTGAACCATAAAGGATGGAGGTTTTGTAGCAATATGCAAATTTCTGACTTCTAGAAACCTGTGAAATCTCAACTGGCCAGCAATAACTTGATAACTTGATAATAAGGTGGTTGAGCACTGCAGCCCTTTGACTGCGTCTGGCCATTCCTCCCTCTCTCTTTTTCTGCTCTGTCTGTGCTCAAAAGTCATTGTGTCGAACTGGAAGCTTTGCAAACGTCCCAAATCTGACAGCGAGTCACAAAGCATCACATGTAAACCCGGCCGAACACGTGTCCTCGGCGCATCCCGCCTCATACCGTATGCGTTCTGACTCCGCGTGTCGACAGCTAGTCCTTTTGAAGTCGGATCACTTTCAGCTCCCAAACTGGGGTTCCTTCCCCCTCCACTTCTCACCTAATCCGCCCCCAGGCTGCCGGGATCTTTAAAGGCTGCGTGAGTAATTGGCAGGTCTGTGTGTTGTTGGGGGGTGTGGGGTCGGGCTCTGCACCATTGATCTTAGTGTAATGAAACGATGTAAAGCTCTCGGGATACTGTAAACCTGCACACAGGGGGGAGGGATTACTGCTGATCTGAGAGCTCTTTTTTTGATGATTCACACACTGAACACTAGAGGAAGACAAGTGTGTGTGTGTTTGTGTTTGTACACTATACAGAACCTGTGTTTTAAGAGAAAGCTCTGACCTTTTTTCCTGTTTCTTTCAATAGCAATGAAATATGTTTGCTCCCTGCTAGCAAGAGTCAATATGTGCTTATTGATGCTTGAAATGGTAACGGCAGCTCTCTGTTCAACTCACCGTCTACACTTGATTTGAGTGTTTCTTTCATTTTAGTGGACTGCACATCATCCAGTAGGGCACTCTGCTTTCAATGTACTTAAAGATGGAGGAGATGGAGAGAACAATGGGCCCAGAGCAACTTGGCACTCAAATCTGGTAGAGAGACATTGTGTTTGAAGCTTTTTGTTCATGGTGTTAGAACTCAGAAACTGACAGAGCTAAAACGGATAACACAGATTTGAGGTCTGTTCCCTTGTCGTTTGGTCGGTAGAATAAAAGACCTCAGATTTTTGTTTGTTGAAGGGAAGCGTGAAAGGTGGAAGGCTGTCAGGATCGAGAACCTTCTGCGGGAATAAAAACGGTTCTTTCAACTGTGTGGTAGATGTAAGCTGGGTGATTGCTATAAACATTTACCAGAGAATGCTCAACTTCCATGTTCCAGATTGTGTTCATTTCAGTTTATTTATGTAGCACCTATTTGCAACAAATGTCGTCTCAAAGCACTTTACAAAAAAAAAAGCGTACATGTGTTCCAGTCGATCCCAGAATACTTCTGTTTTTCTTAATAGAAACCAGCATACCCTGATCAAACTCCAATTTGACTTTTACACAAACCCACACTCACACATCATCAGGATTAACAGGATAATGACAGAAAATCAAACTATTCATCATCATCCGTGGACAGAAAATTACACAAGATTGAAAGTTAATGAAGTCCTTAGCAGGGCACTCTTGGATCCCGTTGGACTCATTATTTAGTATCTTGTCCTTCAGATAGTTTTAAGTAGAAGAAGCCCATCTTTCAAGGAACACAAAATAACAAATTAAGCCCCTTTTCTCTTCTTAAGCAGCTTCTACAAGTGTGGAGAGGAAATGATTGCATTTCCATTCATCCATCCATTCAGCCTGGAGCGCCTCACCAGGGAGGCGTACGAACTAGATCCAAACATAGATCCTCCTAGATAGTTTAACATTGTCCTGCTGGAAGGAGAATATTTGTTGATTTCTTGGGTCATAATTGATATCTGGTGTGAACTTTGTCAATGACTCCGTTAAATATATTTTAGTTGGAAAAGAAAACTGTTTAGCCAATGGAGATGTTAAATGATGCCAGATTGTTCTGTGTTCACTTCATGTTTATGTAAAAATAAATAAATAAATAAAATAAACATAGGTTGTTTTAGATCTTTATTTATACGTAGCAAAAAACTCAAAATCTTACCAAGTATTTTTGCTCTAGTTTCTTGTGCAAATAACTTAAAAGTGACTTTTCAGGACGCCATAGGAGGTTGTTTTAAGTCTGCTATATCTTGCTGAAAAGTCACTTGTAAGTTAGTTTCATCTTATTTTATGCGTACTAAGATATTTGCATTAGAAACTAGACCAAAAAATACTTTGTAAAATTGTGTATTTGCAGTATAAAACACTTTAAAGAACTATATGTCACTTCCTTCCACTAAACATTCTGGCACTGTTTCATATTAATCTGTCACTATCTGTTATCTATCACATGAAATCCATTGAAGTTTTTGAGGTCTGATTATTTTTTCAAGGCACTAAATGGTGTCTTGGAAACGCTGAGCTGAGGAAAGGTTTTGCATATTTCTCTTTTCTCTTAAGATTCCACCACAGTGATGTCTGTCCTTCTTTCACACATCACTAAAGTTCAAAAAGATATTTTAGTTTCTCTTCAGAACTCTGTGATAAAAGCTCAGTACAGCTATTTAAAGGAAATAACAGTGTGAGATTATTAGGCCATATTTTTGTCAGAGTAATTGGCATCCTGAGGTAGAGTTTTCTCTCTCTCTCTCTCTGGGTTTAATTTTGTTGCACCTCTCGCCACCGTGCCAACAAACTGTCAAATTGCTCCCTAATCAGCTTCAGGTAAACATGGAATCGTTGGCTGGATGTGAACCCAAACCTAAACATTACGAACACACACTGCTGCTCATCCCGGCCACCTCCTCCTCCTCATCAGTAGAAAGTATTGCCAGGGCTGACATATTAAAATACACATTGCTCAACCAAGGCTGCAGCTGAAAAAGTAAAATAAAACTCTTCCAGGAAATCTTTTTTTGGTTCTTAACTGGTGCCAAACTTTAATGATATATATTTTTTTATTTGCATCTGTCTTGAACTGGTTATGCAAGCAGAAAGCAGCTGGAAAGTTAGTTACACAAAGAACAAATGGCAGATAATGTGATGTTTTCAGTGTTTCAATCATTTAATAATAAAAAAAATCCACTGAGAAGCTTTGTTTGGGACTAATTATTGAAACAAAGGTTAAAACAAAGCAGAAAAGGGGAAAAGGTGTTTCATCTCTTTTTAGATTAAACGCCTTTTTAGATTTGTGAAAGTGGAAAGAAACATGTAAAATCCTTCACTGTATTGTTTTCCGTGATCAAACAGACCAAAGAATATTTTACCTTCTTACACTTGAAAACACGTTGTGTATAACTGAGGTGAGATGACGTCGTCTTTAATTGGTAAATATTCTGCCAACTTTAGCTTTCTGGTTTTTATTTTCTAGAAACAATTGAATGATGCAGTCATGACGGAAACTACCTGCACTCTAAAGGTCTAACGTAGCTTTGCTATATGGCTTTCTGAATCTATCTCGGCACTTTCATCCACTCTTCTAGAAAACTTTTAATTATAACGTAACTAAGACATTCTCTTAAGGTTCCACCACAGAATTATACAGTAGATTGGTCAGTCAGATCAACTGATTGTTTTCTGTTAACTTGATAATAACTTTCAGAATTTGCAGCTGGTTTTGTAGCTTAAGAGTCAGATACATGAATTGAAATAGTCTATTAAAGAGATGTCCAAGTCCGTTCCTCAAAAGATACCATCCTGCAACTTTTGCATATATCCCTGCTTCAACACACCCCTGATCTATTTCATCATCTGTCATAAAAGCGAGTCTTTTGTTAACTGTTGTACAGTCTGGTCATCAATAATACATCAAGTGAAACAAATAAACGCTGAAAGAAAGCATGAAGTTTTCAGGATTCCAGAAGCCATTGGCTCAAACTTGACTTTTCATGTTGTCAAAACTTCAAACATGGAAAGTATTATTATTTTTGAAAGCCCCTTAAGGCAGAGTGATGGGGTGGTATTTCCTAAATGACCAGAACCCTGCTGCAAGTCCCCCCGAGCAGAAACAAATCTCCTACCACAGTAGGAGGGATCAACCTCTGAATGTCTGTCTTTAGTCAGTAGCTGGAAGCGTTGCAGAGGCAGAGTGGGCTTCATGCTGACTGCACTTCCTTTTGTTGTTGTTTTGGATTTTCAGATAGTTTTATATCTCAAGGTTTTGTACAAAACAAGTTTGATAACTTCCCTAAGATTGGTTCACATTGAAAATGAACATCGGCAGTACTTGGATTAGAGTTGAGGGTGTTTTCACACCTCACACCAGTAGATTTGGTTCTATTGAGTTGCATAACATCAACGTTTTCAGCTGGCGTGGTTTGCTTTTGGAGTGGTCTTCAGTCCGCTTGCAATTTGAACTGCATCAGAGTTCACTTCAATCAGACAGAGACCTCGGTTTGTAGGCGGAACAGAGTTCACTTGCGTGTTCATACCTCCCCAAACGAACCAGACTTTCTAGGCAAACAAACTAGAGTTTGATTAAAGCGGCCTAAGCAGGGCTGGTGTACACGCACCCTGTATCTTCAATAATCTCCACACTAAGGAGTCTCCAAACCTGATGAGAAGGAAAACAAAAAGGCAGGAAATAGTATTTAAAAAGTAAAAGTCAACACATGAAGCACGGTTTAAGCAGGATACAAATTCAAGAGAAAACACAAGATTCCATTGAGGCTGAAGCAACTTTGACATGCTAGTTGCCATAGCTACTCATCTCTTTGCATTGCCATCCTGTTTTGTCTCATCTTACACCGAAACATACAAAACACACTTCACCTGTCTCTTAATTGGTGCAGTGGAGTATTTCCAAGTGCATTTATTCATTTTTCCACGTGAATTTAATTATGTCATACAAGCTGAAGAACTGGATCAATACTAATTAGATCTGGAGATACAACAACAGTTTGTCTTCGTCTTTTTCTAGTCCTGTTAGTCTTAAATCTATCATTACTTTCTTTGGGTTAGAAGTACTCTTTGTATTGCATTTCAAAACGTTGCACCTAAAGGTTGAACGCAGTCCACAAATAAATGAGAAGTTTTCTAGAGAGAGCTGTGAGTGAGTGGAAACCAAAGACTAACAAGAGCAAAGGAACTCTGTAATTGGAAGGAGATGGATGGACCGAGATACAAGAAGAAAGCACACGGGTTGCTGATGATCAGAGAACAACAAATGCGTCTTTTGTCTTTCTCTTCATGAAACAATCCTCACAAGCCTTCATCCCTGACTCTCCTCTTCATCACCGCTGTCTCCGTCTGTCATCCCCGGTTCGTCCTTTTGCTCCCTTTTTCGTTTCTTTCCCTAATCTTTGCTCTGTTTTCATCCGCAGGCGTGGCTGACGGAAATTCACGAGTACGCCCAGCAGGACGTGGTGGTCATGCTGCTGGGCAACAAGGTGAGGCCTTGTTGGCAACACTGGGCGATGGATGGGCAGATGGACTCGGAGGGTGGCCGGGAAGGCTCATGGAGGAGGAGGAGGGTGTAGAGAGAATGGGAGCGCCAAGGCGGATCCGTGAATGCAAACGGGTGACCAAACAGTGTAAAAGGAGCAACAACACAGCGACTGTGGATTTCATGATATAACTCTCTAGTTTATTTATTTAAATAATTAATTGGAATTTATTGTGGCGATAAATCAAAATTCTTATCATGATAAGAAGCGTATCACGATAAATGATGAACAGTACGATAAATGTCCACCTCTGCTTTACACCATATTCACTCAGGAATTGGTGCTTTAAGCAAAATGAGCAGTACAGCTGGAAAATGAAAGCTTGTCATCAGAGCAAAGCATCCAGTTCTCTAAAATGTCTAAACTCATTTTGAATTTGATAAAACTCAGTGGAGCGTCACCAGCAGAGGGCGCCATAAACCATCCTGCGCTGTGGAAACTTCACACTGGGCCTAAAGAAAGTCGGTTCTGTGCCTCTCCACTCTAAAGATCTAGAACATTGATTTGAAAAAGAGACGGAAATTTGACCTTAACTCAAAAATGAACAAATGGCAACAGAACAACCTGAGCCTCGGTAAGATGCTTCCGTCCTGGAGACACCTGTGGGTATCAACTACAAATAACAACAAATACAGAAACAAATTTTGCTTGACGATAACTTGACCAAGAAATTATAGTGGTAAATAAAAATATTGTTTTATAATATTTTCAACTAATAATAATTATGGCTTAAAAATGCAGGTTCACTTTCTCAAAAACCTTAATTTTGTATAGAACATACCACACTAGAGCTGGAAGACATTTTAAATATTTAAAATAGGACCACCAAAAACCATAAATAAAATGGATTATGAAGTCTCTAAACAAAATTCCTTGTCAAAGAATATTAGTCATCAGAATGGAAATTATCAAACTCATTTTAATTGGTCTTTAATTGCTCTAACTGTTGCTACATTCACACATTTTGAATCTTAAGTGTTTTTTCCTTCCACTGAACTTTTCACAAGCTGTCCACACAGCTCTGAGCACCAGTCTTCTTTAACGATTATCTTTTGTGGCTTAGAAACTGAAAGAGAATTTTAAATTCTAGTATTCTGCAAGCTAAAATATTCCAGAAATAATGACAAAAAACTTTCTACGTTAAATACATTTTTGGAGTTTTACTGTTTGAGACAAATTCTTGAAATAAAATTTTGCATTTGGTGATATTCAAATGTATTTATCTGCACCAGTTAAATACATTTGAGTTAACAACATTCTGTACACGTTGTTTGGTATTTTCTAAAATAAAATAAAAAGTTGCATATTATTCTCATATTGTGTCGGCGCTGAGACTATCAGAGCAACCGCATGTTATCGTGTTTTCCAGGCTGACTCCACACATGACAGGATGGTGAAGCGAGAGGAAGGAGAGAAACTGGCCAAGGTGAACCTTCTCCACTTCACACAGGAGCTTTCTGCTCTGCTCCATCTTCTGGCACAAACACCCTCCGTCCTTAGTCTGTGTGTCATTTCTTGATTATTCTGTTAAATTACACATTTGGTAGCCCTGCATAATGCTGTTATCATAAATGGTGGCGCCTTGCTAAATGAATTACCCCGGCCGTTTCACTCAGAGAACCTCTGAGGATAAATTTGAATTCACCGGGAGGAAATCTGGCCGAGCCTCTGCAGATGTCAGGACGCCGTTCTCAGCTGGAATATTAAGACAGTTTTCACTTCCACAAAATCATATTTCTGTACCTGGGAGCACTTTTCATCGACTCTGCTTGGAAATAAATAAAAAACAAAAAAAAGAAAGAAAGCGAAAAATGGCTCAAGGCCAGAAATATCGACATGTTTTCAAAAAGAGGTTGAGTTATTGCCGCTAATTTTCAACTCCATCATGCCTCTGCAGGTATTTTAAACCCCAACCATCAAACGAAGTGTGCATTAATAAAGACCTAATCATTTCCAGGGTTATTTTCTCCCCTCACTAGATTTCCGTCGGCATGCTAAAAGCAGTCATGTTTCCTGTGCAGGAGTTTGGAGTGCCCTTCATGGAGACGAGCGCTAAATCAGGAATGAATGTGGAGTTGGCCTTCACCGCTGCGGCCAAGTGAGTCACACAAATACAGAGGCCCAGCATGAGCCACACCAAGTTGAATGGTATCTTGAGTTTCATAGAAAACGCTCGTTTGTTCCTGCTGTTGTACAAGTATTTATTCCAGTTCAGCTGAAGCAAAACCATGGAAATCATCCTGCTGTTTCCTCCTGGCTCAGAGAAAATAAAGGAGATTTACTGATTAGGGACTTGATGTGAGTAGTGACCAGAAAACACCCCCACCACCAGGTGGCAGCATGAGAACCGCTGGGATTCTTACCAGTATTTAAAGTCATATTTCCTCCTCCTCAGAACACTTTGGTGCCTGTAAATATGCCTGGACGGCTTTTCACAGAAACACTCAAATTTAAAGAACAGCAGGACAGAATATGGGAGTGATGTTATGGTTGTCATGGTAAAGATGTTTAAAAACTTTAATGTGCTTAATATCAAGCTTAATATCTCTACATTTATTCAGTGACATTGATCAAAGTCCATGTTTGGTATGTAAACGCTGTCTGGTGGTTGTTATGGAAACGGTTTGAACAGGAGATGCCACTTTTGCTCAGATTTTTATATTTAATAATAAGACACAAGAAAACATTTAGCTCAGAGGAGTGGAAAGAGTGCAAATGTGTTTACTCAAAACAATTTCAACGTGTTAAAATCTTTTAAAGTAATTAATCAGTCCTGGAGCCTTTTGTATTTGAGTGTTTCTGGTACGCCCATAAATCTGATGCACTAGCAAGATCTGCAATGGACGACAAAGCTGCTTCTGTTGGTCTACTGAGGGTTAATTTTGCTTCAAAAAACAATCTGATTGGATGCTGGAAGAGACTATTGTGTTGAAGTTGTGCTAAAAGGAGTTAGCCTATCAGCGGAGCTGCTCAAGCCTAAAATAGCATCTCAATGCTAAACATTAGCATGTTGCAGCAGCACATGCTAATGTCGGCATCCACAG
Source organism: Poecilia mexicana (assembly GCF_051168715.1). Lineage (NCBI taxonomy): Eukaryota > Metazoa > Chordata > Actinopteri > Cyprinodontiformes > Poeciliidae > Poecilia > Poecilia mexicana. Next base: position 6,526,341 of record NW_028263388.1, read on the forward strand.
TTCATATTTCTGAAGAAAGATTTTCTCAAAAAGTTCCATGACTTATAAGTTTCCAGAGGTGTGCGATTCTGAAGATTTTGGTATTCATCCGATACCAAGTAAATACAGGCCCGTATCGCCAATACTGATACTTTTTTATTTATGTCTAATATATCATCAAACTTCTGACCAGTCAGTGGGGATTTTTATGGTTATTCATTTTCTTTGAATGATTTTGTTCCAATCTATGATGAAATCTGGACAGTCTATAGGCGTCGTATTAATATGACAAACAGTAACGATGTAAAAACTAAATTGTGCACCTTTTTTACTGTATAAACAAAGTGCAAAACAAAATTTGAGTTGAGAAGCCAACTTTATTTTTCAGATTAACTGAACAACACAAATCAAACTGTAAAAATAAGTCAAAAGCACAGAGGGTACTATTTCAGCTGTGTGTGTTTTTTTTTCTTAATGTATAATGTCAGGCAGTTTGTGTGGGAGCCGTTTCCCTTTTATAGCCTCGTTATGGTAACAGGCCGGCATGCTGAGACGTTGCCAATAATAGACTCGCTGTCTGGCACACAATCCTTCTGCAAATACAGAATATCAAATCTGATCCGTTCATCTCCTCGTCCTCCAGCTCATGTTTGCTGCTTCATAACTTTGCTTCGCTCATCTGTTTTGTCACAGTTAAATCTCCACTTTGTCACTTTTTGTTATTCGCTCCGATCGCGTTAGGGTTGGGAAAGCAACCAAAAACAGAGCAGGGGAATGTAACGTGTGTATTAGTGAGAATAAATAACCCGTTTTTTATTCACATTTTTAGCTAATATACTGCTCTAATATTAAAGCAGTAATCAAAACATTCATTTCTGTGTCGACAAAAGCATCCTGCACTCCTGTTCAATATTAGGTTAAAAACTCATCAAGCTCCTGGTTTCTGCCTCTTAATGAGCTAATTTCCACGGTAACCACGGGTGGGTTGCTGGTACGCACCGCCAAATACAGACCCGGAGGGCTCAAAGGTTCAGGAGGTGGTGGCATATCAGCTCCATTAGTTTGAAATTATTACGTTTTTTTTCAAGGCAGGTCAATAAAGGAAGTGCGGAGACTCCTAATGAGACACAAATCTAGCATGAAAGAAGCTCAAAATGACAACAAAGCAGCTCATAGGGGACGCAGATGGTACAAAGAGATGCAAACAGAGGAGAAAAGTTTTCTGTTGGAATAACCAGATCGATTTTATGCCTCAGAATTACGAGGGGAGTTTTCACGCAGCCTGCTGTTATTTACCACTAAACAACAAACCACTTCAATGTTTTAACTGACTTACTGATTCACTGCTGCACCACCTTACAGCCAATACATTCAGGTCAGGGAGTTTAGCAAATGGATCACATTAGAGGTTCAGAATAAAAATAACTGCAGAAACAGACGGATACACATACAGAATGGAGGCCAAATAGATAATCACAGCAATATAAATTAGACTATAATGAAAAACATTCTATAAGAGGACATTTACTTCAATATATTAAGCAAAATATACAGAAACACATCCAGTCAATACAGCACAATTTTGGATCAAGAAGAATCAGTCGGTAGAGTTGTTTTAATGTAAATAAGTTCTTAAAGCTGTATTAGCATGATGAGACATTTTTCCCTAAAACAATTGAATGGTTTGGTCATGAACAATTACAGTTTGATAAAGAAAAACAAGTTTCAAACCTGGAAATGATTCCACAATAAATCCAGATGAAGTACAGACTTCAAATGAGCAGATTTTACATATAAAACCTACATGTAGTCTGGTTAGCTTCAAGTGGCCATCTTTGACTGATTCCGCAGGAAACTGAGTGAGTGTGTTAGAATAAATGTGGAAGGTGTTCAGTATTTTTTCCTAACTTACTATACTTGTTTGAAAAGGAGTGATGAGTAGCTTACATGTTTTGTTTTTTAATTCCCATCCCTTTATGCTATTCTTCAATATACCGTTATATCAAAAATACATACATAAATGTATACATAACATGTATATATTTATCTGAATCATCTAAGAATATCCCAAATTATTTTACTGCTTGTGTATCCATCTTCCATATAACTATTTAGAAATATTTCTTTTCAACCTTTTACTTTCGAATATATTTAGTTACTTTAATCATACAGTTCTACATGTGCTTTTATTCTTTTTAAAACTCATATTTCCCCTTAAATCACATACTCCATAAACTTCCTGCTTTTCCACGAACTTGTGATTATTGAAAATGTACAAATGATGGAGATCTTTGCAGAAAACCTACCAACACACAAGTCAGACATTAATTGTTCACTCCGACTCCGTGTGTGTGTGTGTGTGTGTGTGTGTGTGTGTGTGTGTGTGTGTGTGTGTGTGTGTGTGTGTGTGTGTGTGTGTGTGGGTGTGTGTGTGTGTGTGTGTGTGTGTGTGATCACCAGAGAGCTGAAGCACCGGACCATGAAGGAACCAGACGAGCCAAAGTTCCAGCTGCAGGAATATGTGGACAAAGAAATGAGGGTCGCTGGCTGCTGCCGGACCTAGACTGCACCCGGTGTGTTGATCATGTCGGTACTGAACTTAGCGAAAGAAAGCAGGGATCTTGTCATTATTATTATTATTGATACTATTATTATCATTAAACTACACAATAAGCTAGAGTATGCGTGTGCCTGGGAATGTCCCTCTTACTTTCTCAGTGACTATAAGGCCAACTCCCATAACTCATCCATCTGCTGCAACTGTGAATGTAAAATAACTTGTGCATGTCCACACACACGCACGCACACACACACACACACACACACACACAGACGTTTCAACTCAGTTCACTGCCTGCAGAATCTATGTTGCCCAGATTTTCATATGTGATGTACATATTTTAAGAATGACGGCTCATTTTGTCTTTTGGGAGCTCAGTGGCAGAATTTGGTGGTCATGATGTTGTAGTTTATCAAATCAACAGAATCGGATCAAACTCACTGATGCAGCTAATCAGCCGTTTCTAAAGTCACTGTGTCCTCTTCTTGTACAGTATCTAACCTGTTTTATTGATATATGTGAAACTTGATCTGAGCCTTCGTCCGTATTTATGTGCTCTACATTTCATATTTGAAGACGTGTGATGAGATTCAACACTAAACGGCATTCAGTTTCTCTGTAATTTTGACCCCATATGAAATGTAAAGAAGCGCATCATCAGCAAAGGACTGTACTCTGCACTTTATCACAACGACACAGAGGAGAGAGGGGGACTTCATGAGATGTCCAACTTATTTATGATGGCTTCAAATGCTATGAGTGTATTTTTATGGGCATAAAGTAAATAACTGGGTATTCTGTGTAAAGGTTGACTGTAATAAAAAACATCTGATTTCAAACCCCTTTCATTAACCTTAGTGGAAATTACATTTCACTTAATTTACTTTACCCGCCGTCATGTAACCTGTAGAATAGATTGGAATAAAGTCAGCATCACCTTAAAGCTCAGGCTACGTTCACACAGCAGGTACTTATGATCTTTTTTTTTTTTTTACGTTGAAATACCTTTTTATTTTTATTTTTGCGAAAAAGAACTCGTACCATAAATGAATTGGGACCACGATCAGACTTCAGTGTGAACAGAAAAAGAACTTCTAATGAAGACGTCTAACAGCAGCGCACCGTTTACGGACGTAATGATAAATGGCGCCATCTATGGATCAATTTTTAAAGTTATTCTGCAAAGGGAGACGACGGTCTTGTCACAGAATCATAACAGGATGAAGTAAGCTAATAAAAAGAAGTCACAACTAAAGTCAACGGCGTTTAGTAGAGCATTGAGTGTGACGTCTGTGGAGGAATCTGATTGGATGTGGAGTCAGGAATGAGAGCGGTGAGACTGTGATGCTCTTCACTGATGCACACGTCTTTCGTAATAGCAGAATTGGAATCTTCCATCATTGTTTACATCAAAGTTTACCACGTCTGGCAGAATTAAGTCACCAGAATGACATCGAAATTGGATCAAATGCGACGTGACTGTTCAGTCTGTGGATGCCGTGAAAACAATCTGATGCACATCTGATTTAGCACCACATGTGGAACAGATGTGATGTTTTGTAGGGTGACAGTATCTGAATTGGAGCGTTCAGATGGCGGCGTTTGACGTGGGTCGCATACAGGCAAAAAACGTCCGATCTGGGTTGGATCAGGCTGCTGTTTGAACGTAACCTTGGAGTGCTGTGGGATTTTATCAGTATGAAGTTCATGAAAATACTTCAGAAATATCTGCTGTTTGAATGACAGATCCTCTATCAGAGCAGGTTTCTTCTACATTCCTGTTAGAGACCAACGACAGACCTCTACTCATCAGGTGTGGCTAGATCCCATGGCATACGCTCGTATCCTTCCTAAAACAAACAATATTCACTTTTCGTGAATCAGATCACAATTCAAATTTGACTCATGATGCTGGGCAGCTGAAATGAAAGCCAAGGCGTTGGCGGCTGCTTTCAGACCGGCTTTAAGAATTGTTAATGTCCATTACGATAGTTTAGGGGTCTTTTCAGTTTTTGTATAAAGTTTGTAGATTTGTTTTGTTCCTCTTGGTGGATGAGAGCCTGAACCTGTAACCAGAATCACTGAAGAAACAGCTGGAGTATTGAAGGTTCCTCGCTTTAAGGAATGTTTGTTTCGGCTTTTATCTCCAGCTGAGTATTTTTCCACGGATGAAGTGGATCTTTGTCAAATCAGTGCCGGATGACGGTTGTTCTTCAGATGCATCAGAAAGATGCCTTCATGTTTATTCTTTTCTGATGATTGAAGCACTTTTTGTGTACATGACAGGTTTTCTTTTTTTTTTCTCTGAATCTGAAAGAGGGAAATAACTTAACTTGTGGTCTTGTAATTTGTATCTTGCAATTATTTATATTGTAAATTGTGTTGAAGAATAAATTCTGTCAGATTCTTCCTGTGAATCGTTGGTGCCATCTTCTGGTAGCAGACTGGAATTACAGATTTTTTGGGACAAATTGTGTTTCTGCATCCTGTAGAAAAATAGATAATTATTAGATTTTTACGGTACCAGCAGGGTGAAAAACCAACCTAGCAAATAAATTAGTAGTTAGTAGATCAGCAAATATAAACCCTTACATAAAATAAAGCTGGACTGGAGAAAGGTGAAAATGTACTCTTCTAAAAGCTGAAAGTTTTGGAGGGTTTTAAGTCGAGAACAATTTTTTTTAATCATGTTTTATTCCTGCTGGCAGATATTATTCGTAGCTAATTTAAAAGATATTTGTACTCATAACTGAACCAGTCTCACTGATTATCAAAAATCAGACCAGTCTTGGTTTGCCAACAATTTATTTTTATCTAAAGATTTGTTTTAGAGCTGCATTTAAGGTAGATGACACATTATGAAATTTATATTAATATAATAAAGTAACACAGTAGAAATGGTTTTTTAAAAGTTGCAGAGGACAAACAACGTTCTTTCCCCCTTTCCCCTTTTGTGCATTGACTCTTTTTCGGGAAGATCCTAAAACCACCTCAAGCAAAGCGCTAACCTTTTTTGCGAAATTTAGGATGTTTTTTTTTTCTAACCTTTTCTAATGCGGAACTTCAAAATGTGCATAAAAAACCTTGATGGAACGCCTGGCTACTGAGAAGCTAAAGGACAGAAGCTCTGTTGTATCAGAACTAAGCTGAATGTCAGTGCTGTCATAAGGCATCTTTCTTTTAATCCTATCTCAATGTAATTTAGCTAACAAACCTGCACAAGCCTCAGATTCTCACATGTTCCTTAAGTTCTCTGATGTCAGGTCGTCCACAGAGCCACAGACGGCTGATGTTGAGAACGATGCAGCAGAGAGAGCCAGAAGGACGGACACAACGATGATACAGCAGCGAGCCAACCAAGACACCAGGAACAGCGTTGAGTTGAGTCGGCCAATGAGTTTGAGCGGCTCCTTTAAAAGCCTGATTGCTTTCTTTAATTCACTCTGACTGTCTTTAATCAGTTTATTATCTGTGGCCTGAAATTGCTGTGGGACTCAGAGTATTGCACATTATGCAATCAGTTCCCAGAAATCTTGTTCTGATGTGAGAAATTTCCTCTTACAATTACCGTGATGTGTAATAACACGTGTACATGCGCAACAGAGCTAGAAAAGACAACACTTCAGCTACACACTTAGCTCTCCCCTTCTGTTTCAGGTTACTTCCATCGGAATCTCTGTCTTAGTTTTGTTAAAGTCTGTTCAAAAATGCATCCAAATGTTGAACTTGATCAGGAATACGTACGTACACACCAATTAATTTTTTAGAGTGCTGGTTATTTCTACTTTTTGTATTTTTTGCAGCTGCTAATGTGCCATTGCTAGCCAGCTAGCTAGCGTTTTTTACATCCATCATGGGTAAGTGCAAATTTATCCCCAATTTATCATGTTTTGTACATTTCTGTCATGACATGTCTGAAATTTAATTCATAAATAAATTAAGTTTTAAATTTGAGTTGGTCAAACCTGTAGAAACACCGGCTAGCCTGACAAAACTCTTTTACCCAAAGTTCAGGAGCTTTAAAATTGTTGGGTGGTTGTTTAAGACACTTTTGGTTTTAATGTATAATTTTCTCACATGATAATCATAATGAGATATATATCTATATCTATAGATGTATAGAAAAAACAGAACATCAATATTGTGTAAGTAACAGGCTCTGTTGTAGGTCTAAGCCATGCAGGTGCATCAATCAGGATGACAAACAGCCAGTTGGTTCATCCCTCTGTTCTCCGTCTCCAGAAAAATACCCGACACATAATCCAGGCAGGCAGGAGGATCCGAGTCTGTGGGCACCGGCTGTTGGGTTGAGTTGACCCGGAGCGACGATGCAGAACGAACCGCAGGAGCAGGAACCTTTTCGCACGACAATCTTTTGTTTTGATTGGCTTAAAACTGTTTGCAACACCGTGACATTCTGCCAAACCGGGCTGCAACACAGCGGTAGGACCCAGCTCCATCAATAACAGGAGGGGGAGGGGCAAGGTCAACCCGGAGCAGAAAAGAAAGTCGATGCGGGCGAGCAGCTGAGAGGGCAGCCAAACAGGAAGCAGGAAGGGAAACCAGGGTAACACGCTGACATTTTGTGAGCCTAGTTTTGAAAATCGAAATGGAAATGTTCACTCTGTAAGACTGTTGGTCTGCTTTGCCTTTTTTAAAGTTTGAGTTTGAACAAGATTTTTGCATTCTTCTAATAAAAATGTCTGAGTGTTTACCTTTTTCAGGGTCAAACCAGAACATAAACCTCCAGGCACCAAAGGAGGGAAATCCATCCAACATCAGTATCCCCTTATTCACACAGGGTGAGTCAATTATTTTAACTCGTATTTTATAATGATTGAAAAACAGATTAGATTTTATGATGAAAAAAAATTGTGGTTCCAAATTTTTTTGTTTTTGTGTTTTATTATTCTCATCTGTCCAGTTTTCAGAGGCCCAGTGGTCGAGCCATTTTTGAAAACACTGCCCTAGTGGAAGTTAACAGATGCATACCACATACGTAATGTGTGTATTGCGTATGACGGCATATTCCCATTACAGAGAGACGAAATAGGAGTAAAATACTCCCAAAAAACTCAGAAATTTTAAGGTTAATCTCAGAAATTTTCTAGAAAAAATTAAACTCCAAAGAAAGTTTTAGACTTAGGAAAAATTTCTTAGAGTTTTGGCAGAAATGTACTCCTTTTTCTTCTATAACGGCCCTAATATGCCATCATAGTTGTATGCAGATATCATCACCATCAAGCTTTATTAAACCAGGATGAAAAAAAAAACTCTTTGAGATTAAAAGTCTCTTACCAGACTTTTAATCTCAAGGTTAAAATGGCAAGTGTGCTGCTGTCACCTGCCATTGTCCTGGCAAGTGACAGCAGCACAATTACAAGCAGTTACAGATACACACACTTTCACTCGACTACAAATTCATAATTTGTTTTTAGGCTGGTCATAAATCATCTTAAAAACAATGACAGACTGTGATTCTGTAAGATCTTTTAAAATCCCCTTAAAAAAATAAAGTTTTGCCAAAACATTTATTTAAAAATTCATCCCAAACACGGCACATTTTCAAACATCAACTCCTCCCTAACTAAATTATATTATAATTATAGTTATTTATACTAGCTTGAATTGTCACTTTGCTATAAACAGTTCACAGTGTCCTATGACACTGTGAATGTTTCCTCCATGTTATTTTTGGACAAACACCTTTTCCTGCTGCTAATGATGATGAAGATAAAAACCTCTCTGCATGACTTTCTCTCCTTTTTTTTTTTTTTTGTTATGTAATCCGTGTGCGCGACCCGATCCATGTCCTCAGCTGCATCCGGAGAATATGTTTCCATGCATCCGCGATCAGAGGAGTGTGTGTGTGTTGGGACGAGCCGTGACTCACGTTCTGACTCATTGTTATTAACTTTCCTTCAAAACGTCCCAGTCTGGAGCAGCGTGACAGAGACGTTTCCCCCCTCTTGTTTCTTTAATAGCATGTGAAGCATGTCACTGTGACATACGACAGCATCATCACCGCTTATGTCAGCATAAGATGAATTGGATTATAAATGGCCTGGACTGTTTTCATGTGCTGAGCTTGTAGCCGGAACTAAGTCAGTCACTGTCTGGATACTCGTGACAAAATGCTTAAATTCCCTTTTACTTTATTTTTATTTCAAACTATTTTTACTTCATTTAATACTTTGACCCTTTCCAGACGTGGTCTTTGTCTGCCTACTATTTCCACACCAGCCCATACACACCAACACACGACTCCTTCACGCTCTCCCTGAATGTGCTGATTAATATTTGAACAAGTTGTAATACCTTTAATAATCAGTAGGTGTCTCCCTTGTAACATAGATTTTCATGGAGGCATGGAGGAGTTTTGTAAGGCCACTGTTAAGTTTCATTCCCTGGATGGTGAAATAAAAAGGTGCTGTAAATCTTTCTTTTGTCTTTTTCTTTCTCGTTTTCTCATCTTTCTCTCTTCAAAATTCTGACCATGCAAAGTTGTTGCAAATCCCACTCTAAAGGAGGTAGTTATGTTGCTAATCCTAACCATGTAATTTTATCATGTGGTTTTCTTGCTAATCCTAATCTTATAGTTTTTTTAGTAATTTTAACCATTCATTTTTGTTGCCAAACCAAACCTTGTGGTTCATAATCTCGATCATAACTACATAGTTCTGTTGATAAACCTGTTCGTGTTCATCTACAGCCTGTTGCCTTCCTGTCCAAAGTGTTGCATGTTAGTTCATTTCTGCCCTTCAGCTCATGATCCTGATCTTGCTCTATAAGCTTCAACAGTTTTTTTTTTTTTTGTTAAAACCTAAGCTAGAAACATTTTGAGGTAAATCTGTTTCAATCTTTGTTCTGAAAAAATAAAAACTGAAATCATATAATTACAATGAACAAACACAAACTGCACTTGAAGCTTTGCATTTCTTACTCTCACAGCAGAAAAGTATCTCTGTACTATTTCTGGTTTTCTCGTTCCGTTTGGACGAACCAAAAGGCGTTTTTCTCTGAGAACTTTCCAGTTGTTCCCCCACATTTAGGTCATGATATGGAAAAAAAAACAAACTCTGCAGAAAGCATCTTCAAGTGATATGTGCAAGAGTGGTCGTGCCGCCCGACTGTGTGTAAATATGTGCAATGGTGTGAATAAGTAAACAAGAGCCAGTCATTGACATCCCACTTGCTAACAGGGGCCTTGGTATGGCTTCTTCTAGCTTAGCGACAGCCATCTGTTGCAGCGGTTACTCTCCGTGTCATTAGCCCTTCCTGAGGGCGCCATAACCTCGATGGCTCCTCTGCAGAGGTGTGTGTTTATGTCCAGCTGTGTGTGTTCATCCTCAGCCAGTTGCCAAGCAGTCTTCTCTACTTGACTAAAGTGAGCAGGATCCCCAAACAAAGCCATGTGGTGTGTGCAGTCGAGTTTGTAGAAATGTTGCTTTCGGAGTGTCATGGAGTCCATCCACACACCTACTGTGTACACTCACCACTGCACACGCACACACACACACCAGCCTAACTGGATTATATTCAGTGACTCCTGCTTAAAGTTAGCATATTAACCTTTGGTAGTCATACTGTGTATTATGCTGTTTATGGGATGAAAATAGTGTTTTGTTTCTGGAATTGCTTCTATTTTTGTGTGGTGGAGAACTCAAGAATGAAGCTTCTCATTTTAAAGCTACAAGAAACAGCTAAACAAAGCCCACTTAATGTTACTACCTGGTTTATAAAGGACTGATTTAAAGCACATCATAAAATTCAGCATCTGGTTTCTGTCATTCGAGGCAGCTATATTTGGACAAACAGTGGAGCTCCAGATTTCCACAAGCAGCCTGAGGGAATTCAGCTTCCAGCTTCTCTTATTGTGGGTGAAACGTTTAAGTTTGTACCTGGTGTTAAATATTTGCACTGAATTTAAAAATGTCCCCAGGAAATATTTAGCGAGACATGGAAGTATTCTGGGATAGAAAAGCTTCCTTCCTTCAGCCCTGACTCGGTTCTAAACCTCTGGAGCCTTTCTACGAATGTTGACTTTAACTTAAGGATCCAAATGAGTAGATACTTTTTTAAACCCTTCTTAGTCAGCGGATCATTTATATTATTACTTATGGTTAATCTCATTTTCTGAAATTTAACTCAGGAAGACCTAAGCAAAGCTGGTTACCTTTACCCCCAAGAGCAGAGGAAAGGAAGACTGTTGAGTCTGTTAAGTGGTTAGTGCTGGTTAGTGCTAAGACCGTCTCCATCGTACGTGTTAATGCATATTAGTATATATTTGCTGTTCGAAAGATTAAAATGGGCAGTTATAAATATTTTTCAAGTGGATTTCAAGGATTTCAGGCAGCTATGAAAGCCTGCTGTTCTGATGTTCACACGGCTGTTATTGGGGCTTTCAGAAGTGCACAGCGATCACCCCAAGCCACAAACGCAACACTTCACAATTCATATCCTAAGAGCTTGAATAGATGGCGAGAGGACTTCTTCTCTTGTTTCATTAAGAGATTTCACCTCTCATCCAAAAGACTTTTCCAGTTCCAGTCATGGGTTGAAAATATTAGGCTTGTAAGTTGCCAGGACCCAGCATCATCGTGCCAAAATCAGACTGTCGACGTGTGGTCACATGGTTGCAGGACATTCGTTTTCGCACACACCCTTCAAAGTGCATGAGACACACCAAACTGTGTTCCTGTGAAACCCCTCTCACTGTGGTATACGTCATAGTCTTACAAATTCACCACTTTGGAGGAGAAGGAAATGCTTGACAACCTGCAACATCTCATTTTCTATATTATCAGAAAAAAAAGAACACAGAAAAAAAAAGAGCAGAAGGGGTCTGTGGGACGTTCGCCTGCAGCATTGGATTTGGTCCAACAGTACGTACTTCCTCTCAACCTCTGACAGTTGTGCCTATTCATCTGTGTGTGAAAAGACGGGTCCTGGAGGTTGAGTAGTTGGACCTGTTTTCTGTACAAACAAAATTCTGACCAATCGTACAGTAGTTGGGCATAGAGAGGGGAGCGAAAATTTCACAAGAATTAGGGGGAGGACAAGAGAATGAGAACAAAACGGCACAATTTCTGTCACGCAACTGTAACATTGAAAAGTGTTTTTGCCGTTTTAGCTGGACAATGCAAAGCCCTGTAATCAGAACAATCACACTAATAGGGCTGCTAGTCACTAGTAGGGCTATTAAGGCCACTTACCCTCCCTCTGGTTCAGTGTTTGGGTCATTATCACTTGACTGTCCAAACATGTCAGCTAAGGATTCAACATGCGAGTTGTTTTGATCTCCTTTGTCATGGTGTCGATGTCTCCAAACTGATATAGAGAGATAAGTCAAGGCCTCAGCTGTTAAGAAGATAAAATATGAAACAATCTCCTCTATTTAGTGTCTGTTAATCGACTTCTGTATTATGTATTGTGACATTTTTTATAAGTAATGCTGAAGAAGAGCTATCTTCTTCAGCAGTCTACGCTTGTCCGTTGGATCTGACCTTACAGGCCAGTCTTCACTTCCCAGACACACACTGACCCAGTCATCCTACCGTCCTAACTTGGCTCTTGTCAGACTGTCCACTGCGCATTATTTCTGCCTCTAACACATCAACTTGGAGGGAAAAAAAGTGTCAACTTGCTGCCCAAGGTATCCCAACCCTAATCCGGTGAAGTGGCCATGCGTCATGCCTAATCGGGGTACATTACTTATTGTTGTAGGCAGAATTAAATCTAGTAACAAAGAGGTCTAAGTCAGTCTGGAGACGTCTTTGAGTCTCCATGATTGGTTAGTTGGATCTGATGGAGCTCCGTCCTGCGTAAACATCATAGATTTCTTGAATTCTGCTCACGTCATCTTAAAACATAGTTGGACTTAAGGATAATGACAAGATATACTACCTCTCCCCCTCCTCCTCATTACAACCCAAATCTGATATTGATCCAGCTTTGTTCCATCTATGAGTCACCCATTTTAGCTTGTCAATAAAATCCTCAAGGATATTTGGTCTTTCTGTGTTTTCTGTCTCTTAGCATTATGAATCACACCCAGGGCTTTTCTTAATGTATTATCTGTCTTTGACTATGTCACTGAGACGTGCCTTCTTGTACTTCTGTGCCCCGCAGAAAGAATACTGTATATCTGATAGCTTCAATTTCAATATATTTGTCAAAGTTTATGGATAGAGCCTCTCAAAGTCAAGCAGCAGGGATTAGATGACACTGGATTACTCTGTGTTAGAACTGATCTTTTGTGTGTGTGTGTGTGTGTGTGTGTGTGTGTGTGTGTGCGTGTGTGTGTGTGTGTGTGTGTGTGTGTGTGTGTGTGTGTGCGTGTGTGTGTGCGTGTGTGTCCTTCATGCTGCTAATGAAATGCCACCACAACAATCAGACTTCTGTGTGAACGGTTTGCGCCACACAAAGCGACCCGCGTGTCCAGAAGAAAATCGTAGACGTCGTAGCAGTGCACCATTTATGGAAGTAATGACAAACTCTGTGGCCCATAAACCAACTTTAGAGTTTTTCAGTGCTACAGTATCGTCTACAGTATCATAAAAACATGAGAGAAGCTGACAAAAAATCAGCACAACTAATAGCAACGACTTTTGTGGAGCACTGACTCCAACTTCTGTAGAGACGTTTGTTTGGATGCGTAGACGGAGCCAAGAGTTTTGGGATTGTGACGTGATGTGCCCCGCTGACACAGACTTCTTTCATAATTATAATTTTCTCCTATTGTTTATATCTAGGTTTTGTTGACATAAACTCAGTTGGTCTGCTAAACCCCCAGAGGCTAACTAGAGAAAACAAACAAAAAAAACAGCATCATAAAGGTAAAGAACACCGCAGACAGATACAGGAGGGAGTTTAAAGCAGGGTCATGTTTGAACATCCTACAGTTTAACCCATCATTGAAAGAGTGTGGCACACACACCAGCAAACCTACCAAAACAATCGCCAGCCAGCCGGAGCATTAATCATTAGTCACGTTCTCCACAAATCTGACATGGAAACTGGAGCTAAATGTATTTACATCTAGATTTCATTTCCCTTTTTATGGTCAGTAAAATATTTTTCAATTGAAATAGAGGAAACCTGAGGTTCAACTCTTATCACCAAACATTTCATCCAGTCTAGTGAATTTGTTTGAATAGCCTTTTTAATGTTACATGAGGTCAAACCCACAAACCTTCTGCCTTCTGTTTTCACCTGCTTTTGATTCAGACCCTTGCCCTGTTTATTTGTGGAGTGGATGGCAAATGTTTCCCAATGTTTATAGATAAAAAAAAGAAAAAAAATCAATGTTCTTGGAAAGCAAATGTATTTGCATGTCAATACTGGAAGTCAGCAGTTATTGTTTGTCAGCATGTGACTCAGCTTACAGTAATATGGATTATTCAGCTTCAGTTCACACAATGGATGTGGAAAACATCAGTGTGTGCGGCTGTGTTTTCTGTTGCGTCGACCTCCAGCCTTCCATCTCTGCAGTCCTATTAAGATAAACGTCCTGTCCACTCGGCCGAGTGAACGACAATAAACACAGAGGAAAACCTCCGGCTGCAAGGCTCACGTGCCAAGTTTGGTTTGTTTACTGCGCCGAAGCGTCGCGGATACCGATCACGTGTCTCTACTCTGCTGTACGTTTGGAGCCTCGGACACCATCCTGTTTGACTCGACCTTGTTTTATTTTCATGTGTTGGTTCTTGGCAGCTTGGTGAGTCGAGCGGATTCAGTCTACAAGTACTTTTTTCTGTTCTTCTCATCTTGTCGAGTCAACAAACACGACAGGTCTCAAGTATGAAAAAGGGAGACAAAGGAGTAACGGTGGAGGTGGAGAGAGGGGGCATGGTACTTGCACAATGAAATGCAAACATAATAGATTTGTATAATATAGTCCCAGAAGTATTGAGTCACTTTGTGTTACACACACAAGCTCTGATGACATGCCTGTTATAGTACAAAGTGTTCAATGTGCCGCTTATCGATCAAACTTTTCACATCTGCAGTTTGTTTACTTTGGTCTGAATCAGTTGGTGGGTTTAACTTTTTCATGTGTTTCTATTTAATTTCAAGGAGAAACTTCAAGTGACCAGAACTTGTCACGACGAACCACATGAGAACGTCCAGTCTTTTTGTTGGTCAGGTGTGTCGGAGTCAGGAGTACCAAATGCAAAGGCAGGAAGCAGATGCCGTCGTTGTTTGTTAGCTTGTTTAGTCTACAGCAAACTTGTCTACTGGAAGGTGTTTGGCTCAAGGTTGCAGCGTTTACATGGCAACCACGTCTGATCGAGGCTAGATCACATTTACGCCGTAAACAAAACCGCTCTAGAGTTCATTTGGAACCGGACCAAGACCACATCCTCCAAACGGTTATAGTACGATCACTGTATTCACATTTACAAAAGCAAACCATAACAAAGAGGGGAAATGAACCAGAGTTCGTTTTAAATCAACTAAACCTCTTAGGTGTGACAACACCCCACGAGTTTCCTTCACTGGAACCAGGGGGCAAGCAGAACCGGTCCTCTATCCTCTCTGCGCCAAACTTTTACACTTGACCCAGTCTAGTTCAGTGAATTGCCGTTCTCCTGCCAACCACCAGGAGTCAACTCGTCCAAACAACTTCCAGGTCTGACTGTATCACTCTAAATCCAAATGTAGCTTAGCCAACAATGGAGCCAAGGACTGAATTTTACACTAGACTTTCTGTTGCTTGGACTCTTCTTTAGTATTCATCCTTTATGTTGTTAAAGTTGCAGGAATACCGATGAACCATAGACTGGATCTTCCAGATTTCTGTTTTGTGTTTCTCTAAACCCCCACTGCCCTAAAAGTGGGATGGAGTGATGCAGGAGTACGGAGGGTTTTGTGTTTCTGTGGGACTCGGCTCCTCAGGGATAATTCAGATGCCAAGCCAGTGGGGCATAATTTCACAAGTAGTATTTTTATCTTCCTGTACGCTACAGATCATATGCGCTGTATGCCTTTATAGACATTTTGTGGTCTGTTAATGGAGCAGATTGCCAAGTGCCTCCTACAGGGGGCTGATTGGTCCCACTTGGCCCAAAATGACTCAGAAAACATGGACTTGTGGAGACTTCCTGTGAATTTGTGCCAGCAATAGTTAATGCAATTCGGTTATAACAGCTATCTTCTAGAACAACTGAAAAATCTGTTTTAATGTTCAGATGAAGAAATAAATTACTTGTACATTATTCTGTTTGATCAAATGCTGAATTCTTTTACTATAACTAGAGAATCTGTATAGATAGACTACAGTCAGTTTACATCGCTTTGTATTGTCACACTGAATAAACGTCTCAAAAAATCTCAAGTTTCTCTTCAGCAATTTGCCAAAAATAAATGGACAGAGCGTCTATTCAGCTATTTCCAGTAATGCTGACCACTTAAGGCGTTTTACACACTGGATCAAATCCAACACTACAAAACCAGCAGGAAACCTGAGGTGACCTGCCTCGAGTTTAAAATCTCCGAAATTTCTGAAATACACCAGCCCAACAACAACAAAGCTTTAATTTCTGGGTGTTTTTTTTTTACACATTTCTTAAAGTTTTATTCAACCTTGTGGATGCACTTGATTGTTGTCGTATGATTGGCCAATTCACTTTTTGCTAAGAAGCAATTCAACAGTTGTGACAAAGTGTCTGGTGAGTGAGTTTGCTCTCACTGGTTCTAAATAAAACTTGTCTGGAAACTTAACCGTTAAAAAGGAGTTAATTTTTATAAAACCGTGCTGTATGAGAAAACGGCTTACCTCACGGTTTTCCTTCCAAGTGGAAGGACCACGACTTCATTTCACTTTTGAGGTATACAGCAAAGAAAAACATAAAATCCTTACAATTATGGAAAAATGCAATTTCTT
This sequence comes from Poecilia mexicana, assembly GCF_051168715.1. Classification (NCBI taxonomy): domain Eukaryota; kingdom Metazoa; phylum Chordata; class Actinopteri; order Cyprinodontiformes; family Poeciliidae; genus Poecilia; species Poecilia mexicana. The sequence continues at coordinate 6,542,768 of NW_028263388.1, forward strand.
GAGTAGAAAAAGGGCAAATAAGTTAATAAATAAAGGACTTCATTTACAGCTTAATGGCACAACAAACTAATTAAAAGTACCAATGACGTCATTCTGTTGTGGGAAACAGAAGAGCTTTTCTTAGGTATTCTTGTAAACTCTATAGAGAAAACTAATAATCAGAAATGTAAACTTTGACTCCATCTTATTGACTTGGCAATAAGACAGATTACAGAGTTTATATTAGATGTGACAATCAAAGATGGACTTGGATCCCAGGTCCAAGACTACGGTAATATGTTTGTGACTCAGCAAAACGCTGCTGAATCACAAACAGTTTTATGACTCAGCAGCTAAACTTACACTGAGACGAGTACCACAGCAGGTCACAAAATTTCCAAGGCAAGTTGGTCCTATCAGTCATATGGAACGCATCGCGACTTAGATTTAAACACAACCCTGGGACTGGGTGAGTCAAAGGTTATATTTTAAAACCTCAGATCCACATTGTAACTAGACTCTCATCAGTTTGGACGGCTCATAAGTCCTCTGAGGACAATAGCTTAATAAACTCTGATTAAGTTCCCACAGGAGCACATTGGCCGTTGTTCAACATCAATATAAACAACACAAATGAATAAATATTGAAATTTGATTATTTATGGTGGCGTGTAGGAGCGTGTTGCAGGCTCCATGGAAAATTTTTGAGGATTAGGCCTGCCTGTGGAAAATCTCAAGTCATCATCAGACATTTCTGTGGAATGTTTACATTCTTTAAGGAGCAGGTTTATTTGTCAAAGAAGTAATCACTAAGTATACAGTGGACATACTTTATTTATATCAAATTTAATTATATTTTGTATGTAAATTAGCACTGATGGCTTCCCTGAGTGAGATAGAAAGATAAAAGTTCAAAATAAAGTCTCAAAAATCCTCAATTTCATTTAAAGTTGGAGCTGTTTCTACATTAGTTCTTTGTTAAAAACTGTCATTTTCTTGTATCACACTAATATTATTGTGACACATCAGATGTCACTATTCATTTTTTGGATGATGGATTGAACAGTCGTCCATATGTTCAAAACTTGGAATATTGTTTCATAACCTAAATCCATTTTACATTTCTCAGCCTTATTCCTGACCTGTCTCAATGCAGTTCAAGAGGAATTAGCTGCACAGCATTTTATTTAAAGCCATCAGACATAACGAGGTTAGGTTAAAGGGACAACCTAATAAGATAACATAAAGTGTTGTTTTAGTTGTCCTTTAATGATTTTTTCTTTGTTCTGGTATATACTTTGATTTATTGGGGCCTCCTATAGCAGAGCATAGGAGAGCATTGAAATCCCTTGCAAAGCAAGGATGGCAGAAATGTAGAGAACTACAGAGATGGCAGAGCATTTAGAGGAGGGCAGAGCTTCCAGAATGACTCTGCTGAGTCACAGTGTTATGACTCAGCAGCTAAACTTACACTGAGACAAGTACCACAGCAGTACACAAAATTTCTGAGGCAAGTTAGGGCAAGTTTATAACATAAAAAATGTGTGTGTGTATATATATATATATATATATATATATATACACATATAATTTTTTTTTTTTTACTTTTCTGCAAAATTTCATCAACTACATAATTCTGGTTAAGTAGTAAGAAGTGGAAGATAAATTAGTATTTCAAAAGAGCAGAAGAAATCTTGTTTTTTGAACGATAATAATAAGATAATAAGAGATGAGCGCGTTTTCTGGTAACCAAGTGCCACGAAGTAAACATCTGATTTTTACTTATGCAAAATTTACCAAGTATAAATTTCTTGAGTCTAAGCAGATAAGCAGTATTTTAAGAGACTATGCTTTATAAACAATAATTAATCTGTTGCTAAGAAATAACAGTTTTTTTCTTGTAACAAACTGTCACGAAGTATAAATCTGATTTTTACTTTTGCGTTGAAAGTCTGTTTTATAATATATTCACCGGCAATGACAGAAATATTTTTTTCACTTTGTTTAAAATTTACCAACTGTACAATTCTTCTTCTGTAGAATGAAACAAGTAGTATTTCAAAAGAGAAGAAGGAATCTAATGTTTTTTGCACAATAACAAAATTTGTTGTCAATCTGTTGCTAAGAGATGAGCACATTTTCTGGTAACCAAGTGGTATGAAGTAAACATCTGATTTTTACTTTTGCAAGATTTACCAACCGTACATGTTTTGTGTTGAAGCAGATAAGCAGTATGTCAAAAGAGACTATGCTTTATAAACAAAAATGAATTTATTGTTAAGAGATGACCATTGTTTTTCTTGTAACGAACTGTCACGAAGCATAAATCAGATTTTTACTTTTGTGTTGAATGTCTGTTTTATAATATATTCACCACCAATGACAAAAAAATATATATATATTTTCTGTAAAATTCACCAGCTGTACAATTCTTCTTCTGTGGTATGAAAAAGTAGTATTTATTTCAAAAGAGAAGAAATCTTATGTTTTTTTGAACAATAACTATTTGTTGTTAATCTGTTTGCTAAGAGATGAGCACGTCTTCTGGTAACCAAGTGCCACAAAGTAAACATCTGATTTTTACTTTTGCAAAATTTACCAAGTGTACATTTTTTTCGTGTCTAAGCACATTAGCAGTACTTCAAAAGAGCTTATGTCTTGGTGTGCTGTGGTGGCGCAGGGGTTAAGCACAGTCCACATATGGAGGCCTCAGTTCTCAACGTGGCTGTTGCAGGTTCGATTCCCGACCTGGCAACCTTTGCCGCATGTCTTCCCCCTTCTCTCATTACCCACTTACCTGTCAACTAACTATCAAATAAAGGCCACTAGAGCTGATAAAACCTTTTATAAAAAATCTTATGTTTTATAAACAATATTACTTGTTATTAATTTGGAGTTAAGAGATGTATTTTTTCTAGTTATGAACTGCCACGAAGTATAAATCAGATTTTCACATTTATGTTGAATGTCTGTTTTATAATGTATTCACCACTAATCACAAAAAAGAAACATTTTCACTTTTCTGAAAAGTTCACCAACTGCACAATTGTGGTTAAGTATTAAGTAGTGTAACATAAGTAGTATTTCAAAAGAGAAGAAGAAATCTTATGTTTTTTGAACAATGACAATATTTGTTGTTAATCTGTTGCTAAGAGATGAGAGTGTTTTCTGGTAACCAAGTGCCACGAAGTAAACATCAGATTTTTGCTTTTGTAAAATTTACCAAATGTAAATTTCTTGAGTCTAAGCAGATAAGCAGTATTTTAAAAGAGACTATGCTTTATAAACAATAATTAATCTGTTGCTAAGAAATAACAGTTTTTTTCTTGTAACAAACTGTCACGAAGTATAAATCTGATTTTTACTTTTGCGTTGAAAGTCTGTTTTATAATATATTCACCGGCAATGACAAAAATATTATTTTTACATTTGTTTAAAATTCACCAACTGTACAATTCTTCTTCTGTAGAATGAAACAAGTAGTACTTCAAAAGAGAAGAAGGAATCTAATGTTTTTTGCAGAATAACAATATTTGTTGTCAATCTGTTGCTAAGAGATGAGCACATTTTCTGGTAACCAAGTGGTATGAAGTAAACATCTGATTTTTACTTTTGCAAAATTTACCAGCCGTACATTTTTTGTCTAAGCAGATAAGCAGTTTTTCAAAAGAGACTATGCTTTATAAACAATAATTAATTTAATGTTAAGAGATGACCGTTTTTTTTGTCTTGTAACGAACTGTCACGAAGTATAAATCAGATTTTTACTTTTGCAATAAATGTTTGATTTATAATATATTCACCACCAATGACGAAAAGAAAAAAAAAATTAACTTTTCTGAAAAATTCACCAACTGCACAATTCTGGTTAAGAAGTAAGTAGTGTAACATAAGTAGTATTTCAAAAGACAAGAAGAAATCTTATGTTTTTTGAACAATAACAATATCTGTTGCTAAGAGACGAGAGTGTTTTCTGGTAACCAAGTGCCACGAAGTAAACATCAGATTTTTACTTTTGCAAAATTTACCAAATGTAAATTTCTTTAGTCTAAGCAGATAAGCAGTATTTCAAAAGAGACTATGCTTTATAAACAATGATTAATCTGTTTCCAAGAGATAAGAGTATTTTTCTTGTAACAAACTGTCACAAAGAATAAATCTGATTTTTACTTTTGTGTTGAAAGTCTGTTTTATAATATATTCACTGGCAATGACAAAAAAAAAAAAATCTTTTCTGTAAAATTCACCAGCTGTGCAATTCTTCTTCTGTGGTATGAAACAAGTAGTATTTCAATAGAGACAATGCTGGGTTCCATCCGATGGACACACTTTGGCAGGTCCTGTTTAAATTTCTTTAAAACATTTCAAGTTTAGTTATCAGCTTGTATATGATCTTTCTTTCTCTCTCTCTTTTCCACTTCTATCCAAAATAGCTGACCCCAGATTAATCAAGGAATATTAGAGAATAGGAAAATACTAGTGCAAATCAAAACTAACGCCCAACATTACACAAAAATATAGGTACATTTTCTAATCCACACTTGTTAAACAATTTTTATTGTTTTTGTTGTGACTCCATTTGATAATATTATTCTTTCTCTTATTCGGCTATTTTGCACTAATTTGTTGGTCTGTAATGTTTTTTTTTTCTGTGCGCCCTAATTGGTGAATAAAAAGAAAAAAGAAGAAATAATTAGTATATATATATACATATATATACATATATATATATATATATATATATATATATATATATATATATATATATTTCATTTATTTTGTCCTCGTCTTTTTGACATAACATGCTAATAAACACAGATGTTTTAATTGTATGGGAGGCAAAATGAGAAAAAAAAGTGGAATGAAATCCTTTACAAGACATATTTTTTATGTTAATATTCAAAACATTTAATGATAAAACCTGTCAATGCAACATCTTTGACAGAAAGAAATATTAAGATCTAGTTTTTCTGACTGAAAGTTGTACACTTACACCTGCAAACCTTCAGAATACAGATTCCCATTTAGCTGCCAGCCCAACATTTAAACTTGAACTTGACAAAAAGTGACAATGCAAGTGAACATGTGAAAAATCCTCCCAGAGGATCACAGACAGTAAACTGCCGTTGTGTTTTCTCTGTGGTTTAGCAGAACACAAGCAGCAGCTTAACATTGATGTTTCATGTGATTCTGCTCCTGAGCCACCCGAGAACGTGTGGGATTACACGGTGGGAACACAGTAAACCTGTTAACCCCGAAAACATCACTGTCTCTATTCATGTATCCGCCGCTGCCCTGAATATAAATCGCGCTTTTGCTGCAGCGTTTCCACGCTCGCTCACATTGCATCATGGCAAAGTCTTGATTTCAAAGATCAACGAGTACAAACCACCCGAATAAAGAAACTGATCCCTTTTCTTGCTATTCTCCGTCTGCACACGAGCCACACCGTTCCCGGAAGAAGACTAGGTTGGTGGTTACAAAAAAGGAACACTTAATCCTTTTGACCCTCATTGGAGAGGTTTTCTGTAATTAATTCATATTTGTTCGGTTAGATAAATAATTTAATGGTAAGGGGTTTTAGACGCAAAGTTAAAGCATAACTGTTGAATAGAAAAGAATCAAAAAGTGCATCATGGCACAATTTATAGGTCAAGTTAATGAGGGCTAGTACATCCCAAAAGCACATGAACATGTGAGGGCGAAAATTTCACTCTGCAACCCGTTTTAAAAGAAAATTGTTTGCGTGTGGACACGGGGCAGAACTGATGGCCATCACACACGTGTCTGTAAATCAGTTCATATAGACCAGTAGATTCATCTTCAGCTGTGTCTGGTTGCTTAGAGCTGGGTTGAATGATCAGTTTTGTGTTTTAATGTATTTGAACATATGCGTGAACTCTCGGATGAATTCAGTTTAGTCTCGCAAGCAGTGTGACGATTGTTACAAAGATCCAATTGTTCCTGCTTGCTGCAGTTCTTTTAAACAATGAATTTCTTAGAACTCTTTTCGTCTTGCCTCCCGTATCTCCTCTCCTGTTTTTAACTTTCTTACTTGGCCTGTTCCTCTCCACTCACATTCCAAAGGCTTTCCAAGAAACTCCAGACTAGAGAGTGTCTTTTGGGATACGCCTAACAGGGCTCCAAGGTTTGTTAGAGAACATTAATAAACAAACTGCAGACCAAGAAATGCAGCAGACAGGTCAGGGATGAAGGTATGAAGACTTTTAAAGGAGGGACAGTTTATAAAAGAAGCTTTGAACATCTCACAGAGCACTGGTCCAAGAATTGATGGGGAACAGTAAGAGGGTGGCCATCTGAACTGACGGGGCGTGGTGAGAACTAACCAGAGAAGCAGCCAACAGGTATTAGACCTGCAGAAGAGCTGCAGAAATCCACAGCGCACAGAGATTATTGATGGAACAACGATTAAGCCAGGGGTGTCCAAACTTTTTGCCATGTGGGCTCAAAAATCACCACAGGGCAAAAACAAAAGAAAACAACAACCGAAAACCAAGCAAATAAAGCATTGTAGAAAAAGGACCACATTTCCACCAAAACTCAGAATTTTTTTGATTAATCCAAGTTTCTTTTGGGCTCGACTGAATACATTTATTTTCAGTAGTAAGAACAGGACTTGTTTCACTGTACTTAGCCAAGTTTACTAAAGAATAAAAGGTGATTTGGGTGCAGCAAAGTTGGCTTTTCAGTAAAAGTCTCTTGGTTTTAACTTTTAAAACTTTCTTATAAATCACAAATACTTTGTTGCATTTTACATTTTCCTGTGTAAGAAAATTATGTTGGTAACAATTTTTTAGCCTGATTACAAATTAAAAGTCTCCATCTCTGTCTATGGGCCAAATTTTAATTATTCTTGAATTGCAGTTGGAGGACACACAAAATCAATTCAAGGGCCACACTTTGGACACCCCTGGACTAAGCTAAAAACACACTACGTCCATTTAGGCATCCATTCTGCTAATCGGGTGTATAATGTATGCAGTGATGTGTGCACATTCATGTCAATGGAACCTCGCAAATCGCTCGCAGCTCCCTGTGACAGCTTCACTGACTGTCCAACCAAGACGGACCAGATGGTTCAGAGCTATGCAGCAATGACTGGAATGTCACGGATCCTCAATTTTGGGAGTCCGGTGGTCCATAGAGGGACTGTCGCGTCTGAACCTGGGCAGACACGACAGTTGAAAACCATAAGACATCCTGTTTGCCGTCCCCACAAGACATATGCAACACATGGAAGAATTTGTCCTATCCAGGTGAGACCTAAGTGGACCAGTTTGACCCACAGGCACAATGCTTTGTGTTGGAAAGTGAATAATGCACATCCCTTTAAACACAAACCCCCAACAATAAGGTGAAATATGGTGTAATGCAAATGCAATCCGTATTATTCTGTTCAAACTAAGAGAAAAAAACCATTGGCTTGTCATTGTAATATGCCATGTTAAACTAAAGATCAAGAAAATCATGACTCATTCCTGTTTTGATATTTAAAAGATGTGGTTTGCCTGTGAGGCTTTCAAAGAAAGTGTCCACTTGCTAATACCTTTTTCTTTCAGTCAATGCGCAACGGGATCAATCATTCATAACCATCATAACATTCAAACACCTACACGATTACGGGTCCCATCAGTCACGTCAGTAACTGATTTATAGAACCCACTGCTTTTCCTTGCTGACATGTTTTGAGCTACAGGAATAGCTCCTCGTGAGCCCGCGGGCTGCTGTGGGAAAATGAAATCAGCGTCGCAAAGGAAATGACAGACGAGTTCACGGTCTGCTTATTGCTAACATCTACCCCTGCGAAGAAAAATAATGAAAACTGAGAAGGTAAATAAATTCAGCAGCTGAGGAAGCATACTTAATTTTGCATGCATAAGCATTACTCCAAATATTATACCGGAGCTGATCTGGTTATCAAAACACGGAATCGAATTTCTTTGCGCGATGTTGAGCTGTTTGCATGAAGCAGGAAATGGCCAATTTGCTAAAGCCTGGGAATTTAAATAAGATAAACGGTGACATCTCTGGTTTTGATGAATCATAATGGTGTGGACTGGAGGAAAGGCCCTGACAATGGCTCACATCTCTTCTGTGATTGTAGCTGTACTGACTGACTTCAGTGTGTGTACTTGTGTGATACTGGTGGAGGAAACTTGAACTTTATCTAAAAAAAAAAAAAACGCCAGCCTGTGCTTTTCTACATGATGTTTGCATGTTCTCCCTATGCATGAGTGGGTTCTCTCTAGATACTCCAGCTTCCTCCCACAGTCCAAAAACATGACTGTTCGGTTAATTGGTGTGGGTGTGCATGGTTGTTTGCTTCTTGCTCACTGACTCCCAGAGATGGGGACCTGTGATCCACACTTGAATGCAGCAGGTAAGCAAAAACACATTTTTGAGCAAGATGGAAAAATGTGTGACCGGGGGACGCCCTTTTCCCTGAAAAGGTTTGGGAGGCGCCTGGTGGAGAAGAGGAAAGTTAGCTTTGTGAGATGATTATTGTTTGTATGCATTGGAGGAGGTAAGACGGGTTTGGAGGTGGCAAACTGGAGCCTGAATCGTGGACAGGTTTAGGTTTGAAGATCTGAGGATTGAGTGATCCACCAGGTGAAGTCCTGGGGATGCTTGAGCTGCAGTGGATCGACCCAAAGAGTGGAGGTAAGTTTAACTTAAGTACAAGAGGTTTCACAGAGGGAACACTGGAGACCGCTAGCAGACCAGAGCCCACAATGGACGGTGACCATCCAGCATAAAGGCATTGTCCTGTCGCTCCTTATATCCACAGCAGCTTAATGACGGAATCAGCAGCAGGTCTGCAGGCTGCTTGGAGTCAGGAACACCGTCTGCAGAGATCCTATCTAGAAGTGTGACTCGCACTCAGACCAAAACACATCCACACACCCAGGAAGCAAATCATAGCACAGGGCGTTCTGGTTAAACACAACCAAAACAAACACGTGTAGTGGGAGAAACGGCTTGTGGTCTTTTTTTTTTAATCAAAGACAAAAGAGAAATTGTACAACTGCAAAAATCTCTATTTTTGTTTACATTTAGTAAAGGAGGAAGTTGTTCTCAGAGTCTTCAGCATTTTTTGTGTTGTTTTCCTTTATACAAAAGTAAAAGTGAATAAGGTTGTAGTTGCCGTATGACAAAAACTGGGCATGAGGGGATGCACACCTGCCCATCTACCTCAAATACCATCATTTCCAATTGATGATGCCTTCAGGCACAACATAGTAACATTTCATTTCTCTGTTCTGTCCAAGCACACTGCTGGCTTCTGTCCGATTCTTTTGATGGAAAGTCCAGAAACGACACATGGGGGCGTTTCTCCCTGTTCTACCCTGCATTAATGTGGACTCAGAGTCAGCAGTCTGCGCTAATTCTTCTGCAAGAGAAAGAAAGACCCAAACAACCAGCGGTCTCTGATCTTCTACTGACGCAGGATACCAACATACAGCTTCAGCCCTCAGGAGTCATAAGTTTAGAGAGTAATTCACCATGGAGGCTCGTTGCATAATTGAAGCAAAGTGTTTCTTTGTGCGCTCATTTGGCCGTATCCCGCAGCTACGGGAATCCACCGAGTACAGAGGGTCGCATGAGAAGGAAAGTGTGTTTGAGTGAGGAAGAAACTTACAGAAGCTCAGAGGGGACATGTTTAGAGATGGAATTTTATACTCATTTCATTATTGTAAGATGACAAAGTTTGGTCAAATATAAAAGAGATTAAAATGTTTATCTCCACCAAAAAAAAAAAAAAAAAAAACATTGTTAAACACTTCAAATGTGTTAGACTTTCTAAGGGTTCAAATTCAGTTAGTTCAGATATATTTTCAGTGTGTCAGACAGTGAATAATGTACAAATACATAGGTAAAAAATAAAGTTGATATATATATTTTTTTACTAAACATACAGTTGAAACCTGACATTCACGTACACCAAATAAAAAGACTTTTTTTTTTTTTTACTGTCTGACAGTAAATCAAACCAAACTTCTCCTGTTTTAGGTCCGTTAGGATAACCAGAATTATTTATAGATAATAAATGCCAGAAAACTTACTGAGAGCATATTTTTTCCTGAGATTTCTTTGTAACTTTCTCCACATTCAGAAGTGTGTATGCAAACTTCTGGTTTCAACTGGAGCTGTTGCTGCAGACTTCCCTCTAGATTATATTATATCAAGTGTCGGATGGAAAGGGGTTGAATACAGATCCGTGCCACACTTTTCAGATAAAAAACAAGTATTGCAGCCATATTCAATGAATTCAAAAATGCATTCATTTGGCATACGTCCGTCACCGTGGAATAACTCTATGTTTCACTTAGTGGTGAAGTTCCTGAAATAAATGAAATTATCAATATTAAAATTTATTGAATGGGTCTGAACTGCTTTGTGCTGGTCTAGCACATGAAGGCTGAAAAAGAAATGTATTAATCTGACGTGTGAAGAAGTTCAGCTTGTATCATTTTGCGTTAAAAACTAACCACATTACAGGTGAGGTCATCGGCTCCACGGGCCCTCAGCAGGATTTCCACTTGAACCCCTTGTTCAAGTCTCAACTAGTTGTCAGTGTTTACCTACTTTTGCTTTAATAACCCACTTCCCAGCACAAACTGGAAAAATCCCAGCGCCGAGCAGATTAAAGAGGTGTCTGAATTATCAGCGGGGAGTGACGGGGGGATAGGGGGCAACAACCGAGTGCGCAAGTAAATGAATACATAAATTATTGAGGAGCTGGTGGGCTAAGTGAGAAGGGGCCGCCACGCTTACGTCAGCAACATGTCATTAGACACAATAACTGTGGCTGGTGAAAGACTGGAGGGTAAGGGGCAGCGAGTGGAAAAACCCAGGAAGGGTGTGAGGGAAGGAGGGAGCAAAAAAACTTATTTGGAGGATCCAGATGAATGGGTTACATTTTTTTACATAACTAAACAACTGACAGAATTTGTCTCGGCTTTCGCAACAAATTTATGCCCGATTCGTTCTCTATTCCGAAACTTTCTGTCAAAATTAAAGCCCACTTTACCCCCTTTCTCCTCTGACGGCATCATAATGTTGCTATTAAATTAGAAAAGCGTGTTAATCTCGTCTAAAAAGAACCTCCCGCCGAGAAGTGACGCATGTTTCCCGGTGACAATGTGGGCAAAGGGCAGAGCCAATGAGCTTCCTTCTCTGTCAATCTCACTTTTAATAGGGAGGTATTTATTCACTGGTATGTCGCTAAAGCAGGGGTGCTGTGTAATATTTTTAATGGGAACTGTCAATGTTAAAGGTCAAACTCAAAGCCGGTGTCACGGCGTAACAAGGACTGGTGACAACTTCTCTCCGGGATCTATTTATAGATCATTCCCGATTAAATTTCCTTCGATTAAACCTTCGGCAGACAGCTGTATTAAGTTACTGCTAGTAATTAAGAAGTGTCTTCTTCTTCAGTATCGCACTGGCATCTCTCTCTTTATCTGTCTTTCTCTCTCCCTCTCTCTCTCTGTCTTTTTTTTTTCTTTCTTTCTTTGTGGTACAGTTAATGATCCGCACGAGAATGCCGTTTCCCATCAACCTGCAGCGACGCTCACGCGGGAACCATCACCAGTATCGATCCACTACCATGGCAACCCAGTGTTTACACGCGATGTTTAATCGTCACGCGCCTCATTTGCGCCGTAATGGCAGGACGGGAGGCAAAGAGGGAAACTGTCTTAGGCGGGAACAGAAGATAGGAAGAGGTGTGACTGTGCCGAGCATTTTAGGCTGGTGAAAACTTTAAGAACACATTCTATTTTTAATAGTAGTAGTAGTAAAATGGGACAAGAGACAGATGGGGCCAATCAAGGGGAAAACACAACACAGGAACTAAACACAAAAGCACACACATCCCTACAGTAGTATGAATTTTAGTGGTCGTAGGATTTCTCTTTAGATTTTTGCAAATGATGATGATCCATTTTTGCCGCTAGCTCTAGAGCAGTGGTTCTTAACCTTTTTTGAGGTACCGAACCCCCCAGTTTCATATGCGCATTCACCACTGCTCTAGAGTTTTAGTTGTATTTACCCACAATGCCCCGCACTATAGTCCGCTTCCTGTTTGACATATATTCAAACAATGCCAAAATTCACTTCAGCCGAACCAAGGCCTAAGTTTTTATAGTGGACTAGAGTTTTTTTTTTTTTTTTTAGTCTGCATCAGAGTTGGACTACGCATTCGGACCTTTCCAAACAAACATGGACTTTAGATAAACAAATGCTTTGATTAATGTGAACTAAACAGGGCTGGTCAATATCAATTTAATTCATAAAGCACTTTAGAAACACCTATTAATTGCACCAAAGTTCTGTACAATATTCATAGAACCAGCAGCAGTAATGCACCCTTAATTACATACAGGTATATTGTTCAGTCATTGAGTTCTGAAGACAGTCGTTTGAATTTTATTACCGGGTATCAGAGTAAACAGGACTGAAAATGAAGGGACGTTTACCTGCTTGTCTTTGACTGTCCTTATTAATTCAATTGTACTCAAACCGTTTTTGCAATTAGAGTTCTTTCTCTAGCACAGTTCACCTGTGTGCGTAAGTAGTTATTTATTGACTGGAGTTGTTGCTTTGCAATTATGTTTTGCTATAAAAAAAACAAACAAATAAACTCTTGGAATTGTTAGCATCCTCGTTTATGAGAATCTCGTCACTGTTGCTGTCCTGTCCCAGTCCCGGGCCTTATCGCAAATCTAATTAAGCACTTTTAATATATTTTATCATAGTACGACTGCGCCATACCAGCTCAAACCTGATCCTGCTCCGTCTGTTTGGTTACCTGCAGGGTACGAGGGCGTGCACATGTACCGGCACAACAACGCCAGGACTCCGCTGATGCCCGTGAGCAGCAGAACACTCCAGCTGCATCAGGACATCTTGTTGCCTGATGTAACTGTAAGTCTGCGTCTGCAAGTCAAGAGGGGGAAGACGGGGAAGGCTGATGCGTCGATTACAGTTAGTTTGGCACATGATTGCAACAAATTAATGGACGAGGTGTACAGTACTGAACCACTGGCGCTGACGACAGCAGTGGTGGGAATGACCGGGACGCAGAGTTGGACGATTATTGGTTTTGTTTGCTTCAGATTTACAGCACTGGCCAATTTCCTGTCCCGCGTTATCTGATCGCCTGCGCCGGGCGATCGGGCAGGACGTCGCTCAGCAGACTGATCAGTAGGGAGAGAAAAAAACACTAGTCATGATTTATAACTGTGGGTGTGTGAGTGAATTATGAAACACATGAATGTCTCATTGGTAGCTCTGTAACTGGGTGGATGGTTGGATAAGGAGGAAGAAAATAGATTTATGCAGCTAAATATGGCTGCATGGATGAATGACCTCACTAAGATGTACTCTACATGTCTGTGTCTTGTATGAAACCATTAGTAGAGAATATAGACCACTATGGTAGAGAAAAAAATGATGGCAGCTATAATTTTTTTTTCTTGGCTTCTTGCAGAAACATAAACAGCTTAAAAAGGAAAACCAGTGCATTGCTGTAGAAACCAGTTATTTTCATCTCAATTACTTTCCAGAATGTTTCTTTAGGGCGTAGCTTAGATGGAGGCTAACAAAGGGGATCACAAACTGTTCTTGGGTGCCATTTTGTCCTGCTAGCTCTAAAAGGTAGCATGAGGAATGGACCAGCTATATGTTGGTATTAATAAATGGAATTCATAAATTCATCTCACTGACCTCAACCTCATACATCAAGAACTTAGCATGGAGGACGGATAAATTCTCCACAGTATTTTTTATGTTTTGAACTCCTCTATCATGTGCAAAGGGTCATAGATTGGACATTTTACACATCTCTTCCAAATTTAAAAAAGATATGACATTTGCCAACTGTAAATTTAGTGTTTGTCTTCAGATGTTACTTTCAAATAAATGAATATCCCACACTTAAATATCAATCTTGCCTTTCAACGTGCAAATTAATTGGAGCATATTTAGTTTGCCACTCTTGTAAGGTTAAAATCAATAGCCATTATTATGAAATATCCGGCGTTGACATGTTGGTATAGGGGGGCCCTGAATTAAAAATCTGTGTAGGGCCCCAAAAAAGGTTTTGGCCGCTCCTGGTTTGCTCTGAATTTTTCTTCTGGGCACCACTGATGGCATCAAGTGGCATAAACACGGCCTAAGTAATGTCACTTCAGATGTTATAGGAAGGAGATATTGTAGGCATATTTTTCTTCTTTATTCTACAGTTTCCCCTTGCATTTAACTATGTACTCACCATGACTAATGTTTGTCCTTTGAAGTCGAAAGCTAATCCGCTTTCAGTGACGCATCGTACAGGTACAAGACTGTAAAAATGTCTCTTTATGTTGTTATTGTTGATGTGTTTGCATCCAAGCTGAACCAAAGAAGAACCAAAGAAAGAAAGGAGACCAAATCTCCAAATACGTTCATAATCTTCATGTGATCCTTGTTTTTTTTTTTTATTTGTTTTTTTATGATGCCCTGATGAACAAACATTATGCTGGGTCACAAAGTGATCAGGGCTTCAGAATCTGCCACTGTTCCTGCCTCCACATGAGGTGTCTCCTACTCATCCGACTCGCTCCAAACAAATGGTAGGGGGTAACAGAGGAGGAAGGTCGGAGCAAAATAACAGCTGACAACAAGTGTGCAATTAATGTGACAGACAAGAAATAATGAGCGAGGAGAAGACAAAGAGGCAACAGATAATAAATTTTTATTGGGGGAAATAAATGGAATAACTGAATTGAAGTGCTAGAAGAAAAACAAGTAGAAATTGAGAGGAAAAATAATGCCATAAAAGATGGAAAAAGGAGTGAGGTAACGGATGGAAAGACATATTATGGTGACGGAAATGGGAAGGTAAACCATTAAAAGTGGATGAGAAAAAAATAGGATGACTAAGAAAGAAATGAGAGGAGAAAATGTAAATGTAGGATATGACTCCACATCATCATCGTCATGAAAACAACAAAGAAACAGACAGACCTGGAAGGTTGAGACTATAAAACATTTTCCGTCTTCGGTGACACATTTACTTCGTACAATGCAGCTGAATCCAAAGCAAAGGTTAACTATATAACTTTTAAGTATACTTCTTGTGGCTGGTGGAGAAAATATTTAACTTCCACCCCTGGATGCCCTGTAGAATTCACAGAAGATGGTCTTGCATCACCAAATGTCCAACTTTATGCTTCATTGTTGCTGCAACAATCTTATTTTTGAAAGCCTCAGACAACTCTTTCAGTCTCGCTGTGGTTTAACAGTAGGTAGAACGCAAAATCAAATATCTGAGGCCAAAGATTCTTTAAAATGGTAAAGAGCACTTTTCTGATGACGTGTCTGCTGCATATGCATGTCTGTCTTAATAGGCTACTTTAAGTGGGAAAATGTTTAAAAGTGTAAAAATTTATTCCTCACCACAAATAGATGAGATTTATTCCATTTTCCAAAATATTTTTTTAAGTATTTTTCTAATGTTTTTCATTGCTTACTACAACCTGAATTCCTCAGTTTTCTTCAAATTTACAATAAATATCAATAATATGTACAAAAAGAAACAGGCTTTAATCGGGCCATATGCATGGATATAACGCAGGAAGAAATAAAAGAAAAAAAAATCGAAAATAAATTTGAACCACATTACCCAGAATGCACCGAGCGGGGTAGACGTTATTTAGACATGAATAGCATAACAGCTAGGCCACTAGCCTCTTCTTAGAGTTTAAATTGGACCCTTTCCCTATTTATTGAGTAACATTTGTTATCTCTTTGACACGGCTGATAGCGCGGCTTTCTGCCACGTATCTGGGGGAGTGAATGAGCGACAGCGACGGTGCTGCTGCTGAGCGGGAAACCCGACCTGCTGCCGAACAGAACAACCAGCCGGTCCCGCTTGACTGCTGCGGAGGTCTGAACAACGTCGACTACTCCAAGGTAAAGCTAGGCAGGCTGGCAGGCTGAGACGCAGCACTGCCTCCAGTTTTGTTTTCTGTCTGACCGGAACACAGCTGGTGGGAGGCCCTTTCCAAAATAAAAGCATGATTCTGAAAACAAGCTTGACAGCTTTCACACACATTTCGAACCTGTGCAATAATGATACTCCCTCAATTCACATGTTATGTGGCATATCACCATTCGGAAAGCAGGTTCATGTGTCACCCTTCGGGAAAATGTGCAATACTCTTGTGCAATATTCTGTCTGGGTAATATATGCAGTTATCATATTCTACTATTCTTCAATAGTGCTTTGTATGTTTTATATGCTTTGCTCTTTTTAATGTTCACTGCACAAGCGTTAGTAGGGCAGTGTTGTAGGTTTTATGCAAAAATGGCCAAGAAGTAACACTGAAGAATCTCAGATATTGAAAACGACTATTAATCCAGTGACTCTGGGTCATAATAGAGAAAATAAAAGACTTCTTGTCTAAAAAGGCCAGTAAATTGGAAATAAGACTATAAAATGTAGCTACTTCTACCTTTACTATTGTTAATAAAATCATTAAAAAGTAAATTTTTTTAGTTTTTGTCTAAATTGAGCTGAGAGTTAAAAATGTCGGTTTGGTTTATTAGGAGTTTGAAATGATTGAAATTATTAACAGAAAGCTCCAGCTTTACCAGATTTTTTTTATTTATTTTTTTCTACTAATGCAAAAATATACACTTGTAAATTTGACATTTTTGGCAGTTCCAGTGCTCTCTATTGACAACATTTTACATGATATCATTATAGAGCTTTTTATTGTGTAGGCTTTAGCGCTAATTTCAGTGGCATTCTCCACAAACTCAGAATCAAAGAAGAAACCACAATCAGTTCACTTTTTTCCACCTTTTTTTAAACATCCTGGTGACTCTGAATTCATCAATGCCTTTTTTGTATCCAGTCATGCCAGGGAGAAATTACAAGTCCTTGTTGAGCTTGCAGTAGCTTTGATAGCGCTGCTCTTCTTTCCCCGACATTGTGCAGTAAAACATGATTCACCCTGGAGCCAAAGTGACTACACTCAACCTAAAGCACTTACGTTTTTGCTCTCACTTTGTCTCAACAGTAGATCATCCTTTATGTAGCCCTGAATCTCATTAGTTAGAGGAGCTAATTTGATCACCCTATTATTGTAGGTCATTTTAAACGATACAGATCTAATTTCTTCCTCTTTTCTTGTTGGCCTATAGCAGCAAAATGTTGCAAATGAGTTTGATTTAGAAAATCCAAATTTAAATCCAGAGCATTTATGCCTTTCAAGCTTCCATCCAGAGGTCCATACCCACCTATCCTTGCTGGGCCATGGCATGATTGCTAGTTAAAGGCCAAGACTGAGGTATTGACCCTGACTGAACTCAGTTAATTGTATTAACTGAGAATATGAATAAACATACCGTACCATAGTCCTGCATGGACCTTCAGTTGTAGGTCCATGTAGGTCACTGACCTGTCCCATACTGCTTAGTGGAAACGAGGCATCAGATGGAGAGTCTAAATCAGACAGGTGGAAAGTCTGTTGCCTTAACATTACTCAGTGGGTTAGCATTCATTTTTGTCTGTAAAACATGTAGCAAACAAATTCATCTTTAATGAAGCTAACTAATGAATCCAGGGCTTTAGGGAAAAATATGTTCAATAAGCGAAAGCAACTGTGAGCAGGTAAAAATCTGCAGGTTTATTTGATCTTTTTAAGTTAAATTGTGGCTTTGTACATCTGTTAACGCTCTTAATCATTAGACTCTTGTAACGGAAGAAAATGTACTTGTACTGTCCCAAAACTGTAATATGTGTCCTCTTTCAGATCCTCTTCCTTTCTGCAAGGCAAATTGAATAGCCTTGTGTGTAAATGGGGCTACACAAATAAACGTTGCCTTGAATTAATAAAGTGCAATGGGGAAAAATCATGGCTTGAAGTAAATGGCCACCCAGGTTTCTAGCAGCTGGGTGCTGCTAGCAACCCAGGCTTAATGCTGTTTCTAGTAATGACATTAAGCTACATTTAACCATTTGTTCCATGGTAAAAAAAAAAAAAAATGTTTGGTCTCTTTCTATGATTCCGTTATTTGTGCTTTGTTTTTTCAGATGGACTTAGTGCCGATTGAAGAATTCATAAGACACATTAACTTTCATGACCCGAACCTTTCCATCGCAGTGATTGCCATCATATTCAACCCTCTCTTCTGGAATGTGGTAAGAATTTGTTGTCGATGTTGAAGCATTAAGGAGAAAGTTCTGAAGTACTTACCCATTTATAAAAAGTAGCAAAAAAAAAAAAAATCACAACTGTGTTGCAGTAAAATCCCAATCTCATGCAAATGACATTTCCTCTATATAAATATTGTTTAGTAGAAAAAAACAGGTGAGGCAGAAGAGCATTACTGTCTTCACAAATTCACCAACTTGTGATGAGCATAGCTTATATTTAACAAGTACATACTATACTGTACAGAATTAAATGTCACTTTCATTTAACAAAGTTAAAGGCATCTCCTAAGGGAATAACTGTTTAAATATATGAGTGATTTTTAAACATTATATATTATTTTGCACAATTAAAATGCAGATACATATATTAAGGAAATAATAATAATAATAATAATAATAATAATAATAATAATAATAATAATGGGTTTAAATAAAGCCTCCACCCTAGTAGTATAAAAAAATACATTGCAAAGATACAATCCTTCTTCAGTTAATCATACTTCTATGAAAAACAATCCTATAGAAAAAATAAAAATAAATAAAATATGTAACAATATAACATTATTTTTTTTTTATTCAGATTTTATTGAAAAGTTCATGTCAAAAGCTATTTATGCCCTTCACAACAATCATTTATTACAATCGTACTTGGTATCAAACTCTTCTTAAAATGGCTGGCCAGCTTTTTGTATGTCTGCTCTTGTTAGTTTAGGATTAGATGATGATTTGACAGGAGGAAGCCTCCTAACCATCGCCCTAATCTTTAGTCAAGCTAGTAGCAAGTGTTATCTAAATATCATAGCATGTTGTTGTTGAGTTTTCTCTTTCTCCCCAGTAAATGAATACATGTCCTCTGGAAAAACTTTTGACAAACTTCAACCGCTCCACATTTTGCCATGTTACAAACTTCAACATCTTTTTTTCAATCTAATATGAAATTAGTGTAAAATGTGTACGAATATAAAAAAGTAATGGAAACCCCCAGCAGTGAATAATAGCTGAAATCAGTGAATACTTCCAATTCCCCATAATAAACAATTATAACTTCCAATTTTATTAGTTCAACCACCTAATTTACCTTAAATTATCTTTGTAAAACAGAACACATTAAAAAAAATACAGAAAAGTTTAAAATGAGATAGCCAGTAGCATTGCGGCTAGGAGTTTCACCTTCCAACAGGACAACCACCACGATTTATCAAAAAATTTTAAAATTTGTGGTCATGGAGAAGCAAAATGTGGAAACTTCTGTAGGCACTGCATGTATTAAAGTGAAAATGCTGTAAAGATATTATTATATAGGATTTTGTCTATTCTGCTTGAATGTGAATGCTTCTGTGTGTACTTGTTGTCCTTATTTTAAAAGAGCCAGTTATATCTTAGGCAAATCCAGACGAAAAAGCTTTTCAAAATGAATTCCTGCTGACTGAAAATTGCTCGGCTCTCTCCGTGATAAACGACTTGGCTTTTAAAATCCCCTGGCCTTTCCTACCAGAAATCAAAGGGCAATATTTTTACTCCAAGTAAAAATACTTTTTACAGGTGGTAGCAGTCATAAGACTCGTGACTTTCTTTCTTTGGTTTGACAAAACATGACCAACCGAGTCATTGTTTTTGTTTTTAAATATAGCAAGTTATAGTGATCGGGCTGTAGAAGTTCATTATAGTGGGGAAAAAGATGAACATGGTTTACTTCTGGTTTGGCAGTATTTTGAATCAAGGCACTCTGTGAAAAATACATTTGATAAATCCGACCTCATGATTGTCCAGAGTTGCTAAACTATGTTTACAGGACTCTTTTTTTTTTTTTTTTTTTTTCAAAAATCTTTTCACATATATTATAAGAATTTGAACTTTTCTTAAATCCCTCGACTGATTCTGGATTCACAGCTTCATGTTCAGGATAATATGATTAGAGTGCTGTTTAAATAACTCTTTTTTAAATATTTTTTTCATCTAATATCTTCAATATATAAAACAAAGGGCTGCAAAAAGTATTGCAAACATGAAATTGAGTTTTACAAGTCTATTTGCCTGCGTAGATTAGTTTTAGATTTTCTTAGCAAATATTGTATCTGAGCAGTCCTTTGCGGATGTTTAAATGCTCACAGACATTAAGATGTCAATTGCAATTTGAGGCCTTTTGTTGAACAGTAGCTACTTTTCAAGTACAGTACAAGTCAGCTAGTGAGCAAATCACACAAAATTGCTAACAACTTCCTAACGTAGACTGTCATGAAGACAAAATAAACCACTCCACGTGTAAGGCATTAAATTTAGCACACATGCAGTGTATACCATACTCCCATTGCTAATTAATAAAAGAGAAAGAGAGCAGAAATAATGTGCTTAAACACTGATGAGAGGGGAGAAGATTAAAAAAATCAAGCCTAATGTGAGGTTAAGAAGGTGTGCTGTGGTTTAATTATTCTCATATGATTCAGAACTAGCCTCATACTGAGTCATTATTACAAGCTAATTATTTAATGATCTCTTGAACCGATATTTTCTTTTCTATGGGGGTCTCTGGCTGACATGACAGTAATTTGCCAAGTTCTTTTGAACCCAGTTTCACCCCCTTTAACAGCCAATTAATTCGAAGATGGTGATTTGATGTACCTCTTAGTGATTACTCGCAATCCGCTGAGTCAGCCCACTATTATCTACAAGAGAAGCCAATGAGGAGAGAGAATGGAGCTGGAGAGCTTTTGGCCTTACACATTACTCCAATTGCTCCTTTTTTTCCTCATAGTGCGGAAACAGGGTACGCATGGATGTAAATGGACATAATAAGGGTTATACAACCAAAGACTTGAAGAAGTGATGACATGTTCACACATGATGGTTATAAATGGATCTTTGAGCATTTTTGAAATTTGAGAACATTTATCCAGATGAGATAAATCCCTTGTCAAGAAATATATAGGTACTGTACATATTTATTAATATATATAACATTTCAAAATCACCATTGGAACCAGACCTGATATCCTTACTGTCAATACTTTGAACAGCTAATGGGGTCTACCTTCATGTTATCCTTCAACATTTTTCAAGGTTGCAGCCATCCAGCCTCTTGGCTCTACTTATGCTCCTTAAAGATTAGGTTTGATGACTGACATGTTGATGGAAGAAGGTCGGTTTTGTGTTCGTTGACCCATATTGTGTTGATTAGGGCAGGTGTCTTAACCCTGAAGAATCAGCAGACAAGCATTTTTTAGTTTACTACTAGTTGAGTCCGTGGCTTCTTCTCAGCCTTAGAGATGGGGAGAGGAGCTTCATCGGCTGATGGGGAGGTCAGAGTCGCTGCTCTAAGCATCAGAAGGACTCAACTGAGGGGAGTTTTAGCAAGATGCCTCTTGAGTACCTCAATTAGGAAGTTGCCTGGATTCATCCCTTTGGGAGCAGACCCAATGTATGCTGGGAGATAGATTTCTGGGTTTCCCTGAGACTGCTTATAGGACACGCAAAAGACGGTGTATGGATGGATGGTTTGCTAATGGTCCACTAGCGATCTACTCTAACAAAGTTTCAACCACACGTTGTTGCTTACAACGTGTGGTTTGTTCAGGAAGGTGTGAATGCGTAATTGAACTCTGATGTGGACCAAAAAAGTGAACTCTGGTCTGCCTACACACTTGGGTTGAAGTGAACTCTGGTGCTGTTAAAATGCATGCGTGGATACAACGGACCAGAGACGGCTCCAAAAGAAGTAAGCGCACAAAAGCGCAGTGGATTCTGGGTAAATACAACCAAAACAAGCGTTAGCAGGAGAAATGGCTCGTGGTCTTTTACCAAAGAGAAAAGAGGGATCTTACAGCTTATAAAATCTCACACCACTCCATTTTTATTTACATTTTGTGAAGAAAGAAATTGCACTCATTGTCTCCTTCAGTGGTTCTTAGTGCTGTGCCACCACAGGTGAGGAGGGGGATCCGGTTTTTCAAAAGGTCTCTCACCAGCTGAAAATGTAACATGTTGCAATTTTGGTCCCCAATCAAACGGAGACTATCAGGTGTGATATTATTATCATGATTATGGGGGATGGTCAAAGATTGACTTTGCTTTTCGAGTGGTTTTGGCTTTGATTGTTTCCTAAAAAAAATAAAATAAAAAAATAAACTACACTGCACATATTTAGGTAACATTTCTACAAAATTTCCTCAAAACTCGGCTGAAACTTTAATCAGCGATTAGGTAAGGGTCTCAGTTAGAGTTCATTTGTAACAGGAGTTCCCTGGTACCCTGTGTGATGTGATCACAACCAGTTGGACGCGCTCATTTTGTATTTACCATCTGTGGTTTCTCACAGCGAGGCCCTGTAACTGACTGCAACCACCCGCAGTGATAAAAAGACCCAACAGATTGATTTAAAAACTGTACAACTTTCAGTGGTTTCAGTTTCAGTGGTTTGTTTTTTCAGTAAAAGAAAATGGCGTGACTTGGACTCAGTAATCCATGCTTTTATAACTTTCCGGTTGAATTATTGTAGCTCTCTCAACAGGAATTAACCAGATTGCTGTCACACTCTAATTTAAACCTAAATGCAGCAGGACAATTATTTACATTTACCAAGCAACAAGAATAGATCCTTCTGGTGTTAGCCGTCCTTTATTTCAAGGTTCAGCATGGCTTCTGAACATCATAAATGTCCAACTTGCTGCACCCATATGTCCCATGTTGTTCCCTGATATCAAAGCAGATAAAGAAGTGGCCAAGCTTTTAAAATTTGTGCAGATTCTAGTTTTTAAAGGACTTGTGCTTTCTTCAACATAACTGTTCCAGTATACTGCCATGTTTATGATTATATTTCAGTGTACATCAGACAAACACCTGTAAAGTGTCTGTATCTTACCTACTTAGTTGTATTCTCCTTACCTAAAGGTATTTTAACTCTTACATCTGGGAGCTCAGATGTTCAGAAGTAGGACATAGCAGATTTAGGTCACATTGCACAACCAGTAACATAAAATGTACTAATTATAAAGCTTTTAACATGTTGTAGGAAAGGAGCCTTTAAAGAAAGACGAGAACAAGAAAGCATAGAGGCAGATTTCTAAATCGAGCTGCTCTGCTTCACATATCTTTGTCTGCTGACAGATTGCGAATGGATTGAGTGAAATTTGGATTGAAATGCAGTTCATTAACAGCTGCTGCTTTTCAACAACTAAGAGCTCCTATAATTAAACTCCTGATTTTATTTTGACGCAACATTAATTGATAAAAACTACTACTTATGTATAAACATTATTTGCACGGCCAGTTTCTCTGCTTTTCAATTCTGCCTCGAAGCTTTTATCTAAACTAGATAATGCTCCTATGGTACTTGTGAGCAGGTATAGAAAGTGATGGATGGATCTTAATGGACTTTAAAGGTTGCTGTCTGATTTGAGCTTGCCTTTCTTTAGATGCAAATGTGTTTTTTGTTGGGATGAATAAAACTTTCTGCTAAGATTTGAGTGAGTCGATATCAACAAAATATTCTCCATACATCAGCTTTTACGCAATCTCAAACCATAATTAAGCCTTTGTGATTTGGAAAAGTGAGATTTTAAACAGTTGCTGCAGGTCTACTAATCAGACCTGCATCTTGTAGCTTGAAGGAAATTCACATCTAGTGGAGGTTTTACTTTTTTTCTTTTCTTCCAGACCACCTGCTCCCTAGGAAAATCATGTCTTGTTAAGCCTGTAAAAGTGCTGTGTTGTTTAAATAAATAAGCTGCTTTTAGGGCTTCATTCATTTAAATTCTCTGAATAATGAACATCTACTTACAGTGTCTGGGAGCCATTTCGTAGAAAGCTCTTAAATGTGAGTCACTCATCTTATCAAATTATACATTTTGAGGCAAACACAGACCTTGCATAATAACTCAGATCTTGGAGCTTTAACTTCATCTTTCGCTGGTCAAACTCACACAGGCCAATCCTTTCCTCTTGTCAACTATCAAACCTCTGATCCCAATTTCTATAGCAAAACTCTTTGTATACAATGGATATGAAGGCTGCTTCAGCTTTGTGGCACAGTTTGCCATTCTTTTTAATCACCAAGAAGTGTGTAGATTTGAAGTAAAAAGAATAATTCGGAAGTAGGCGATGTGGTTAGAAAGAGACCAAATCAAACCTTTTGTCTTACAGTGACTTCTTAGGAGTGGAAACCTTAGGAACTAGACACACGGGGAGCCACTCATGACAACGAAAAGGCGAAAGTTTTTCACCACTCAGAAATGAACCCAACAAATTTGGACGTGATAGCTACGACAGGGACTAAAGTTAAATTTTTCCCAACTTTGTTTTGCGTTGCTAGCCTGGATTTGCACCCATACGTATATGAAATCGACATTTCACCGGTCGCTCGTCAAGCAATTGTCGCCCCATCGCGCAACTTCATAAAAAACTGAATTCATAAAATGAACCCTGTGACGGCTTTAAATGTTCCACTTGTGTTGCATTCGATCCATCACATAGGGAAAAAGGACTTCTCGCATGTTCTTTAATAATGTGGGGTATACTTTTCATTGGCTCTGAACACAGTGTACCACAGGGAACAAATACACAGGAAGGTCTTTGAGTTCTTCTGTTTGGTACCAGATCAGGACATACCATACCTTTGGCGGCCACTATGTGATTTCTTTTTTATTTTTTATTTTTTTATCTTTTCACATTGACGTAAATGCTGTCCAGTGGTGGAAATACAGTCAAATATGTTGAAATAAAAGTAAATTCTTGTTTCTTAAAGGAATATTCCTGTTTGTCTTATGTAAAAGCTTTAATCAGAGGCACAACTGGAGCTGGCACTGAATCACAGGAGGGGAACAGAGTGGATCTGGGTTAGACCCAGGTGCTCAGCAGGGCCAGGAGGTCAGTGTGCCACACTGCCGCTGTGACACATTGACCTCACATTGAAAGCAGGTCCGGTCCTGGAGTCAGGCCCCAGGAACTCTCACAACACAATTAAGGCTTTGGCACTCTCTATTTGTTGGGAGCGCTGACATTCTCTGCAGGCTGAACCCAACTCAGCAACACCTGCACAGTGTGGGCTAATAGCGAGTGTGTATACCTGTGTGTAGGTGAGCTGTGATGTGACTCATCCGTGGACTGGACAGAGCCTCCAAAGGCCTCGGGGAAAGTTCACATTGTTTTCTTCTTGTCCCCATGTAGCTACTCTGAATGCCAGCCAGTGCGGTGCTGCGCTCTCATTAGAGTCTGATGCTAATAACAACCTGCGTTCTGATTGCAGTGCTATCATCAGGTGCCATTACGTCAGTGTCGTGTACCATGTGAGGAACGAAGCATAATCTTAAGAGCCACATAAAACCATTAACCGTTGTTTAGAGTCAGATCTTGATGTTCTGACTGGTAACCTTTTAAAACTGTTTTCTTTTTTTTCTTTTTTCTTTTGCCTGTGGTGTGCATTTGTATTCAGCCCCTGAGTCAATACTTTGAAAAATCACCTTTCCAGTCATTCAGGGGTATGTGGTATGAGACAGAAAACATTCGCCTTTTATCCTTTCAAAGACCATTCTCCTGAGTCCATTCAGTCTGGTTGGAACATTTTATGTTCCACCCAGTATGAGTATACATACAGGTTCACTCATATTATGTGACTTCTGAAGGCAGTTGGTTGTACTAGAATAAGTTCAGGCTGTCGCAGAAGACCAAAGCACCGTAGACTTTTATGATTTTACTTGGAAAGAAATGAAAGTTTATTTTGTTTTTTGTAGCTGTTGTTCCAGACATGAGTTTCCAAACAGCATTGCTTGGTTATGTTGAATTACATTGTTCCTATGACTTTGATGGCCAGTGCGAAGAACACAATGCAGATGGGGTGATGCCTTACCACAGGGGTTTGCAACCTGCAGCTATGGAGCTCTTACTATTATTGAAGAACGTCCAAAAATGCTAAAGAATTTAGTATTGTTACCTTTATATCTGTTGCTGCTGTTAGACCTGAATTTCCCTTTGGAGGGAGGACAATAAAGGCTGTTTTTATGCTATTCTAAGAAAAAAATAGCATTATTAGTTTATCCTTGGCATTTTCATTCAAGCATAACATTTCTGCAAAGAATGAAACTCGTAGTGCAAAGATTATTCTTTTTATGAAGTACATTACTGTCATCATTTCCATAAAATGTTGAATGCCATATTGAAGAAAATGTATTAAACCTAAAAACAAAAATGTAATAAAAATATGTGGTACCTTAAATTCTTTTGGCATTCCTTTTAGGAAGGTCTTTTGTATAAAAGAATAGGCAATTGTATTATGAGATTCTTCCGAATAGTAGAATTATCTGTTGTTTTTTTTTTAAACAAGTGCTTCTCCAAAGGGTGTTTATGGGTCAGAAATGTTTGTTACAGAAAACAATTTAAAGGCCAGTTATAACTTGCTTACAACTTACTTACTTTTTACGTTATTGCTTACAATAACGTAAAAAGCAAATGTTGTATGCTTTTTACGATTTCTGACTATATATTTTCTGCTTGTAAAATAATCTGATGAAACTCCATATTCTCTACCTTAATAAATCAGAACAATCAAGATCAAACTCGAGATTCTCGCCAAGTCAACCATAAGCGAAAGTCAGCATTTGTGCACGTTTCATGTAGCCTTATGTACATATCCACAGACATTTCTTCTTGTGTTGTATCTATAAATGATCTAGGCTTGCTGCTGCCTCTTCATCTTGGCAACATGATGTGCTGTACAAATAAAACATATTTCATTCACTTACCATAAGAGGCATGACTATGACATGTCTAAATGTGTAACAACTTGATTTTGCTCATCATTATATGGCCTTGAGTACTGAAATAATTGGACTCGATTTTGCATCGATAAACAAGTACATCTACCATCCAGAAGAGCCCACACTTGGAGTAGTCCTCTAATCTTCTTTGGCTGTTCTATATAACGGATGACTTCCTGCTGACTCACTTTTGGCATTGGACAGTTCCAGAAGCAGGTTACAGGAGCAAGTCTTTATTCCAAACACATTACTAATGCTTCAAATGTTTCGTTATGTATTCTCAAAAGTTATCTTTGGCAATTTTCACTTTGTTCCTTCTGTTCTGTTTTTTGCTCCGTTTTGTTTATTTCCTGTCTATCATGCTTGCACTATTTTTCTCTCCGTACCCCTTGCTGTTTTTTTCTTTATGTCTGTTCTTCTGTTCTGTTTTTTCAATAATTTCATCAAAAGGAAAATTCGTGAATCACAGTAGCAGTTCTCTTTCTTCCATGTATGACTAGGCTTTGTATTACCAATCGCCCAAAGAGCCCAGTGTTTTTTCTTGGCTTTGTATTTGGTAATAATTTGGTCCCTGCTCTCCTTTTATGGTAGTAGCACTTTTCCTCTCCTATGACTCTTTAAGGTAATATGGTTTGTTAAAAGGTACATCCACTGAACCATTCATCATCTTCTTCCTACTGTGTGTTTGTGTGTGATTCTTGAGATTAACAGTTATTTGTTTCTGCATTGGTCTCTTTATATCCCACCTCAGTGTCAACGAAGCTGAAGCCTGGACTTTGAGAGACCATTGTGTAACAGTTATGGGCTAGGCAGCTAACTGCGATATCAGAAACCGGTTCTTTGAGGAGCCTGAGGTGTGAATGAAAACACAAGGAAACTGTTTTAGTTAGTGATTCGTGCCAATGTATTGAATTTTTTTTTTTTTTTTTGGGAACAGGGAAAAACATAAGGGGAGAAAAAAACAAACAAAACAATTACAAATACACAGTGAGAGACAATTCAAAATAAATGCAAAGATCATAGAGTTCTTTTCCTTTAGCTCGCCATCCTTGGGTTCAGAAGAGGATCTGATCCATCATATAAAAAAAAAATCCCGACCTAAAAGGCCAGAAAACCCATTAAGTATGTTATCAATGTACAAACATACAAATACAATATTAAATGCAATTATTAAATATCTAATAATTAAACATTTCATTTCAATCAGGTTAAATTAACCATAATTTAAATAAAAAAGAATAATAATTTCAAACTAATCAATTAAGGTTAAACTTGAAAAGTTGAAATCAAAGTTAACTTCCAAAATATCAAAGAAAATAAATTAACTCAAATACTCAAGCAGTGTGAGGAACAGAAATTAAATAAATATACTGCGCAATATCAATTTAAAATGTAAATGTAGCTACATCCTATTTTATACGTTTCATTTCAAAAGTGCCAAAACACGCACAATACCAGCAGTTTAGTTACCTTAAAGCAGGGAGTGGGGCGCACCCAACAGCGATCAGCTGTGACAGCCCAGGTACAACGGCAACTGTTCTAACAAAACAGTGCTCCAATGAGCAATCAAGCAGAACTGGATGCTAAACAGATACTGCTATGCTATGAACAAAACTCACCAAGAGTGCAAATCAGTAGTTTCAGAGATTTGGGTTGAATTTCCAGGGTGAAATTATCAGCAGGATGCCAACAACCAGCCACAATCACAGTGAACAGGTGATGTTGTTTAACCTGGCTGGAGGCGGCGCTTTAAATAAGTTGAGGAGTTTGGGGAAAACAGGAAGTGGGCCCGCAAAAATAAAAGTCTTAATTGACTAACTGCGGGTTACAATTGCAACTCCTTAGTTCTTCTCTTTGTTGATTTGCTGCTGTGTTTGGGAATATTGTCCTATTTCTTGCCCCAAGTCCATGTTCAGTAATTTGTTGGACTGAAGGCCTCCCATTTGACTCTAGAACACATTGGCATCATTCTGAAAAGTGTTTGGTTGACTTAGTGACATTACCCTGATCCTTCGGTTGCAAAACAAGATCAAATCATCACTCTTCCACCTCCGTGCTTAACAGTTTGTTTGTGGTTATAGCCAAGCAACATGCAGAGCCAAGCATTTTTATTAGATAACTGGTCATTTATGAGCCAGGCCCAGAACTCAGACCACAACCCAAGAAAGGGTAAACTTTCTTTTTTTGTTTTTGTTATTTTTTTTACAATGATAAGAATGTGCAAGATGAAAGGCAGTTTCTTTTTAGGATTGGATCCCTGATGAGACTCTATGAAACAGACAGGAAGTGAGTATCGGTGAGGACAAACAGTATGTGCAAACAGAAAATGATGGGTTACAAAGCAGATGTTGTTTCCATCAAGTTTCTTTTTGGAGACTTGGACCTCAACAAAGTCATATCCTTGTGGATGTAACAGTAGAGGATATTAATATGTTTGTTTACTGGGGATTGTTTCACCCACAGATCCGTATAGACTCTAAATGCTAGAAACCAGAGCTGAGGACATCAGAGTGGGGAGACCAGCAGAAGGGATAGGTCGATATAGACACACAGATCATCTTAACATACCATGGACTAATTAGGTGTTATGTCCACAATCCAAACATCAGTGGAAGGGGAAACGGTCTAGATTAGCAACAGGAGAGGCAGAAACGGCAGAACAGTCCAGTAATCAGGGTCCAGGTACATGAAGTGAGGTTCATAACCACAATTAGATTAATTCACAGGGCAGTCAGGGAGCAGAAAACGGGTAAATCAGGAACAAGGACATGGAACCTTGTTCCCAAAGCCTTTGGTTCATCTAGTTGACACTTTGTAAACTTGTGCTACTCCATTCTTTTGAGGGAAGATACTTCTTTCTGGCCGTCCTGCCAAACAAACCGCAGAGATTTTTGTAACTACAGGGTTTAGTATGTTAAATACTGTGCCACGCTAAGGTCTGAGATGTAACTCTTGGATTGTTGCAAACCGAGCTTTGAAGGGTCTGACCTTGGGAATGCATGGACAATTTCTTCTGAGATTACTGCCTGCTGTCTTCTTAGTTGCTACTACAACGTAAACTGAATTTGCATTGTTTGGAAATGCAAATTTCCAAACAATGCAACAAATCTTTTTGTCTGCAACAAATCTTTTTGTCTAATGTTAGTAAACATCTTTTATTTCACACCTAGCAGTTACTGGGGCAACAGGCATGTACTACTGTGTGTGCTCAGTACCTGGAGGGACATCTGATCAAGTGTGTATCCAGCTTGCTAAGACTTTCTATTGCATTGAGGCTGTAAGCATGAGGTCTCATTTAGATTGAATTTTCTCTTCTTGCAGTGTCATAGCAAACTGCCTCAGTCCAAGATGCCCTTTCACTCAAGTTGAATAAGGTCCTAAATGAGATTAGATTAAAGCAGTATTAGATTCATGTCATGGTGACACGCGTTATGCTCCGTAAGAGTTGTAGTAAGCATGTTCTATCAATTCTTTTCTGCCATAGCCTGACATCTCACGTGGAAGTGCATGAACATGACATGAGGGTAAAGATCACTGGATGGGAAGGCAAGTTTAAAAAATATATTTTTTACTTTAATTAATTTGATTGTGAGCAGTCAGTAGACTAGGTGAATTCAGTTTGGAGAATGAGGTCAGGGCCAACCTAACCCCTTTTAATGTAACATGTTTTGTAAATCTAACCGTAAAGCAACCAAATCTGTTGGAGGGAAAACAGGAAAATGAGTTCATATTCTTAAAATAACACTTGTGAGTCAGTTCCAGCATGGTCTTATGAAAACAAACCTTAGCTTTTGGACAAGGTTCTAAAATTATGCATTTTGTAACGTATCGGTATTGGTCTGATAAATACAACTGGGCCTCTATGAAAAAATATTTATTTTCATCTTGTGGCCATTTGTTTCCGGAGGAGGTTGGTCATTTCTTCAGTCATGTGACAGATATAATGATGCAGCAAAGGATTGTGGGCACTACAGTAATATTAATATTGGATATTGATGTCATCCCAAATTTTCATATCAATGCATCCCTGATTAATATTGCAAAGAATTGGAACGCAGTGTTTTCTGGCTCATATATTGAAAGTCTAATGAATGTAAATTTTTCATGCCAATAGGATATTCAGCCTGCGTGATGTCTCTGCACTGATTGCCCGTTTTTACACAGAGAACAGAAAAGCCACAAAGTGTTAAAAGAACACACCAGGAGAAAGAAAATATGTACTTATCACAGCAGATATTTTCACAAAAATATAGTAAAAGAATAAAAAAGTAAGAGGAATTTCATTTTTTAGCGTCACTATAATTCCAAGCATTCATCTAGAAAAACAACAGAACAACTTAAGCTGTGGAATGACCTAACCAGAGTCCACAAGTTCTGCAGAGAGTAGGCAGACATTAGCAACATGTCAAATTTATGCTGTATTGATATCAATCAATGTACACAAACTCAGTTTTGGTCAATTCTGGATTCAGGATCAATATCCCAGTGACACATTTGGTGATGGGCAGGTTTACTGATTGGGCGGGTAAGGGTAAGGAGTGCAGTGAGAAACTGAAAACCATTCAAAAAACCAATTAAGGCATGACACGAACAGTCCAGAAACGTGAATCATAACAGCAGTGACAGAAATAAACCGTGAAAAGGGCAGCACATAACACAACGTTTACAGTTATAAGCTGCCCAATCACACACATACATACATGGAATAACTTGGTTATGTAAAACTTCCATGTTGCTCTCTCTGTTGGGGTTCTTATTATGTTTGAACAAAAAGAGAAGCACAGCATGAGGTGAAAATCTGCAAATCCGGAGTTTAAATCCTTGAAAAAGAAGAGAATGATTTCATTGTGTGCAGAGCAGATGTACACCTCCAAACCCAAGTGTCACGTCTAAACTGCAAAACAAGTTTTTCTTTTATTTCTGAAAAACAGAAGAACAAAGAGATAAGCCACAGAGTCCTGATGAATATCTGAATGAACAATACAAAATAAGAGAGGTAAAGGACACCAAAGGCCCACGTGAGAGAAAACACTGAAGACGGCCTGATGGGTTGCTCAATGGATATGTTAAGTCTGTCCTTGTCCATGCAGCTGCACGTGTTGCTCATGACTGGATTCTTGGAACTTGCTTTGAAAAATGCTTTTTTTACATCAAGCCAATGATTAAAGCTGCAGATATTCACACGCACGCACACACACACACACACTGTATAGAAAGAAACCAAAACCAAAATTTCATGTTTTAGAAAAATCATTGGATTTCATTATTTGTGTTTCCGTAACATCTCAGATTATTTACTTATTTATGTTTCTTTGTGGTGTGTTGGTGAGGTGTTACGTATTTTAAATTCAGGACTGTACTGCACCTTGAAACAGTTTCGGAATGATTTTGTCATTCTTCTGTAAGCTTCTGATCAATTATTTTACAACACTTAGCTGTTCAGCCCAGCTGGAAATGAATCTGGTTATGAAATAAAGTACAGGGCATGTGTTCATACTTAACAATTGTCCCTATGGAAATAAATTCATTCAACTCAATTTGAAACCATCAGTTCCAAGACGCTTTATCGAAGTTTAATTCTCTGTGTCATTAAATCCCAGTAGTCTTTATTTTTCTCTGTAGGAGACCTGGTGGTTTCTGGTACAAAGAAACTGCTGTGTCCTCCTGTGGTGCCATTCCTGACTGCATTAAATATGAAGAAGTCTTCTTTGTTAGTTGACATCCATTTTTCCTGGACATTTGTTTATTTGGTCATCAAACTCACCAGCAATTAGACTAAAATTGAACTTTGTTTCTCAGTCTTACGTTGGTTTGTAATTATTTTTGCAATATGTTTGCTGAATGGATTTGCTTGTAAAATGAGTTTTTTCTGTTTGTCATTAATAGACCGTATTTCTGGGAGTACTGATTTCACTGGTATCACAAACAAACTGTTGATTTTCAAAGGAAATCAAAGCATTTCTGTCGAAGCTGCTGTGTTACAGTCATTTATTCTGAGAGTTTGTGGCTCTCTAAACCTAACTTGACTTCAGACTGATGTTGCTGACATTTTCCTTCAAGTGTCATATTTTTATTCAACTTTCAGCATCCAGCCAAGTTATTTTTGAGATCTGACGTACAAGACTTGCGTACACTGAGGCATAATGTTGGTTTTGAAAGACAAACTTAATGGCAGGATAATTATTAGAGGCACTGTGTCTGCCAAGGACTGTGCATTAAAGTGTCAGCTAGCATGCTGCTGATTTTGTGTGTGTGTATGTTTGTCAGTTTGTGTTACTGTATGAGTGTGTCTACCTTGAGCTGTACAGCCAGAACTTTAATATGCTCCTTCTGTGCTCAGACTTTGGTACGTTTTCTCAGATGTACGCTGCATGGAAGTGATTGTGTGTTAATTTGAATAGCTCGTTCTATTTTGCTGCTCTTTCATTATACCGTTACTGTATAATTAAGGAGCCAAAAGCTCTTCTTAGTTACTGATATTGTAGGTAGCTACAGATGAGGATTAGGGCCACTGAAAAAAAAACAAACAAACAATTTTGACATTTTTTCCAGAATTCTGAGGAAGAATGTCTTGAAAAGGAGCTTTGTCTAATCAGAATGTGTGTCGAAGGATTTTATAAAGCACAGGTAAACATTTGCATCTGGCATGGTTAATATCTCACTGTTGCACTTAGCATTTTACCTCCCCAAACTGCATTTTTCCCCCAGGAGCAAAGCAATCTGTGAACATGTATATTTACAACAAATAATTTTGGGATTTTCAATGAATCCACTTCTGTATTTTATGTGAGGCTGTAGCTCTGCTGTGCGAAGCTGTCTCTCATCACTGGAAGATGAAAATGACTCAGTTTACATTGATTTTTACCCAAAAGAGAATCTTTTAAAAGATTTGTTTTGGTCTTTTCAGTATCAGTCATGCATAAATAGATTATGTTGACAAATGGGGTAGAAATTCACCCTTGATAATAATGGAAAAAAATCTGGTTTGGCAATTGGCTAAAGGTATTTTTTTCCACATCAGTGTTGCTGTTCTCCACTTTTGATGCATCATAACATTGGTTCAAGCTTTGGACTGCATTTCCAATTAGTGAGACTTTTTAAATATGTAATTAATTATGCATAGAGCCTTACCCTCCCAAGCAGAGTTCAGCCTCATCTGAACAAACTCGATTCATGCATTTTTAACCAATCCTCCTGCAGAGGTCAGGCTGGCGGAGCAAACGGCATATTAGACGGCATATTAAACATCATTTGATCTTGTCCCTACATATGGAGATGGTTCCACTCATCAGTTACCGGAGTCTGATCCTCCCACTGACCTACATATAAGGGGAACAAAGGAAAAAGCAGTCGTACAACATTTTTGGGCAGATGCATTTACAATGACGTTTTGGGGGCTGTACAGGAAGTTCTGTATGTTATTGCAAGAGCTACTGAAAGTCAACATTGTTTCATGAATGGTACCGTATTCATGTCTTACAATGGTCCAGGCAAAGTTAAATTAAAATGTCTACACATAGAAATGTATGTTGACTCCATTTGACCTGACAGAGCTTGATATTTTATGACTAGAAATGTGCTAAGCTAGTACAGAAACTACTCCTATGGACTTGAAGCTGGAGGGTTTCCTCCAGTGTATTATAAGCCTGGTGGGCCACCAGGCTGAACTTGCCCCCCCCGCCCCCACCAAGCATTGTTTGTTTATTTTAACAGTGACAGTAAACACTGATTAAGATAGGTTTATTGTTGACTCAGACGAAGGTGGTGTGCACTAACTTCTAAACTATAATTCCTGCTTGCACCCCTCCAAGTTTTTGTTACTTTGTTTACACAGAGCCGCTCTTCAGGTAAACTGTACCATTTTTGTTGCGATCCAGTAGCTCACCGCATTGGTGACCGGAGTCTCTCACTCTGGCACTTCTTTTTTGAAACTAGGTGTGAGAGTGAAAGTTTTCTGTAAGTGAAGAACTCCGCAGGTGTGAAAGTGCAGAACACACAAACTTTCAGCTAACAACTAAAACAATGGTGGATAGCGTTGTGCTACTTCCCCTGTTCATTTTAACACAATTTCTGATAAGTAATATGTGTTACAAGAGCCCTTTGTTCATGGGAGACGGAGACGAGTTACTGTTTACAATGAAGTGGAAGCTAAGGGTCAAAAGCACATGCAGATTTGATGACA